>NC_142953.1:3494924-3757424 GCF_046866305.1 Octopus bimaculoides | reverse complement strand
ACTTCACAGCAAGTCTTTGACTTTTATTTCCGAAATACAATTCTCTCTTGTTCCATGTTGGTGTTTTCCAACACAAGTCATTTTGCATTGAAATAAAATAACTTGTTTATCTGAACACAAAGAGCATTATACATCAATTTAATTCTACGTAAATAAAGTTTCACAAGAAAGCTGCTTCTAAAGGGTAACCAGTTCACATTGTCAGTGAAATGGCATTAGAAACATTTAGGGTAGATGAAGTTTGATACATTTTCGTGATGGTGGGGCAGTTTTCACTAGTCTTTTCTAGGAAGGACATTACTAATAGTTAGCAGTCCTCAGTTACAAACTGAAAAAAACTAATTGGGTGTTATCTACTAACTGGGTAGGAGAGATTATGTTAAAAACATTTGCTTGTGTGTGACAGAAAAAGAGAGTAAGTTGGAAATAATGAGAAAGTGAAATGAGAAACAAAGAGAGAGACAAAAAAGAATTTGGTAGTAAGAAAGAACAATAGTAAAAATAAAGAAGTGGGCATTGGCATTCAGTATTAATATCTAATGGTTGTGTTGCTTAATCTATAAAAACAAGTCAGAAAATTATGTAATAGTTATATATTGATTCAGTTTTATGCTTTAATGGAACAAAATGAAACATTATTAAAGTGTAAGAAGGACTATAATGCTAACAATGTTGGATGTAAGCTAAGAAAATTTAACTAATTAAACTTACACCTGTAATTAAGAATCACAAGCTTAATAAACCAGTTCTGATGAAGAAAGGTAATGGAGACAATCTCTAAATTTAAATTAGAACGGAATGTGAGTAATGCTCTGGAGAGTGAATTTGATCTTGGTGATATACTGACAACTAAAAGGTTTCAGATTCATTAGACCACTTATTAGGTATGTTAATGTACAGTTAGTTAGATTTGGTAAACTCACTCTAGAAGTTTGATTTTCTAGTTTTAATCACACTGTGCAACAACACATTGGGCAAGTGTCCTCCTCTGTAACCTCAAACTGACTGATGCCTTGTGAATAGATTTTAAGAGACAGACTCTGCAGAAACTTATCTACATTACTGCCTACATGTGTGTGTGTGTGTGTGTGTGTGTGATCCAGATTAAATTAAAAGAAAATGGAGAGTTAGTGATTAATAATTATTGATAAATTGATAATCATTTCTTCCTACAGCTGTTTCCACTTATACTTATTAAATAAATTACAAATTATGCATTAAATTTGCATTTGTAAGTTATGAGCAAAATATCAGGGTAATGTTAGACACTACAAAATTACATATTGACCTATCTGTTCATTCCAGTAATATATTTAAGTAGACACACACACACGAATGTGTATCAGTGAAGATCTTGTTGGTTCAGATCAACACTTTGTTAGTGGCACAATTCATCTCTGTTAACATGGTTTTACCTGTTGAGCTGTTTCTTCTTGGAAGCTGCTGAAATTAACTGCTGGGATTATTTTTTGTATGCAGTTAGCTTTAAATCCTCTTTAAAAATCCTATGCATTGACAATTTCGAAATATCAAGAGAATTCGCAGATTCTCTTGCACTCCTGCGGGGACTTCAGTTTATTTACTTCCCAACTTAAGTTTGTTTGGTATGAATTGATCGTTTCCTACCAGGAAACGATAGAGAGGGAGGGAGAGAAATGGATAGATAGATAGAGAGGGAGAGAAATGGATAGATAGATAGAGAGGGAGATAAATGGATAGATAGATAGATAGATAGATACACATATAAATGTACATTTATATGTACACGTGTATATATGAATATATATATGAATATATGTGCACATATACAATATATATATGCTAAGACTGCTGTTCACTGAGAATTGCTATATTCAAACAGAAACACACTGAATCATCTTTCTTCACATCAATGTCCATTTCAGATTATAAGAAGAAAGGAAGTAAATACCAAAGCACTGTGGTCAATACAATCAACAAAAACCCTTGAAGATGGTGCCATGGCATCGCTGCAGTCCAATGGTTGAATCTAATAAAGGAATATCACATAGAGCAAATGTTTAATAACAGGAGTTAAAGATGGAAAAGACTAAATTCATGTCATATAGTCATTTGGTCATTTAGTATCAAGTACAGCATACTCAGGAGGCGCAATGGCCCAGTGGTTAGGGCAGCGGACTCACGGTCATAGGATCGCGGTTTCGATTCCCAGACTGGGCGTTGTGAGTGTTTATTGAGCAAAAACATCTAAAACTCCACGAGGCTCCAGCAGGGGATGGTGGTGAACCCTGCTGTACTCTTTCACCACAACTTTCTCTCGCTCTTACTTCCTGTTTCTGTTGTGCCTGTAATTCAAAGGGTCAGCCTTGTCACACACTGTGTCACGCTGAATATCCCCGAGAACTACATTAAGGGTACACGTGTCTGTGGAGTGCTCAGCCACTTGCACGTTAATTTCACGAGCAGGCTGTTCCGTTGATCGGATCAACTGGAACCCTCGACGTCGTAAGCGACAGAGTGCCAGCAACAGCATACTCAACAAAATAAATTATGCTAACTAGACCAAATTACGAATGATCAAAAACTACAAGGAATAGTTGCATGATCTTTAACTGCTTTAAGCTGGTCATAGCCATTGAATTCATCTTACTAGCCCACTCGAATTTTGGTTATACTTAATGTTACCCACTCTGTTCAATGCTATTATATTTAATTACTTTAAAATGTGTCACAAATAAACTGGTGCAAACCAATAGAAGTCAAAAATGAAAAAACCCTGAACTCCTCAATATCAGATGGCAGATAAGTTGTCACCTCTGTGACCTAAATTATTATTAGTGGAGTTTGTGATATGATGGAATTAGTCACACTCCACACTCTAGCGTTTATCGTAAATATGAAATGGTTGGTAAAAGTATTTGGAAGTGTTATTGTTCCTGGCATCAAAAATTGGATTGTTTCTGTCTTCCCTCTCTCTCTCTCTCTCTCTCTCTCTCTCTCTCTCTCTCTCTCTCTCTCTGTACAAAGTATTAGAATTTACACACAGGCTCTATCTGAATGCATTACTTTCTAAAAATAGCAACCAAATCTTTTTAAACTCAACTCCTGATCATCTTAAAAAAGGAAAGGATGTTCTGGACAATGTAGTCCTACCAATCAAAAATGATGGTGGTTTTCTGCTGTTAGAATGTTCATATACCACAGAGAAATTTATGATAATCTAATACAAACGAAAAATGTTAAATACAGAATATTACATGCATGTATAAGTGAAATGAAATATAAACTGCATAGCAGAATTTGAATAGATTTTTATGTCATTTGCTCTGAAAACATACGTTGGTTGATTTTTCTTCATAAAATGCTTTAAATGTTCTCCCTTCCTATATACACAAACACAATATTGTAATGATAACAAGTCTAAATTTATGGTTAAAAAAATGCAAATTAATTTCAGGAGTAGTTTCGTAATATGATGTATATACAAGGCTTTTTGTGAAAGAATGTTTGCTATGACTAGAAATAGAAATAAAACTATAATTGACTCAATAGTGTGTAAAAAAAAAAAAATCAATCAATGGTAATCAATATCAGCATCATCATGGCTTTTATTATTATTAATATTATCTAGAAAGCTCTGTGGTCAAGAAGGGTATCTGAGGACTTAATCTGTCTTCCAGTTTACCACCACTTGGATCTTGGGTGCTTGTTGCAAAGTTCATTCCATTGTGAGCATTCAGACAAGGTTTCTGGTCTGAGTATTGCTTTCTCTTTTCTTGTCACCAGCCACTGAGCCCCAGCCCTTCCTCTTCTGACTAACACTTAAGTAAATAAATAATTCTATTAGGAAATTTAATATCATGACTAGTTGCCACCCAGTTTGTCTAGAAGAGAGGAAAGAATTAAAATAAAAAACAAACATTTACATCAATTGGAAATGTTATGACATTTAAAAGTAATTTATGAATGTATAACATTATTAACATTACCTTTTGGTTTATAAATGAAGCAATCTTGGCTCAAATTATAACACTTCTTTCTTGGATCAAGCATTAATTTATATATATCTAAGTTGTCTTAAGTCAGTGCTGCTCAAGCAGACCTATGATGTATCCAGGATTACATTACCTAATGCATCATTTTTGTTTAAGATGTGATTTAAGGGAAATTTTAATGTAGTTTGTAGCAGGTTAAGCGACCACATAAAGGCTCCCTTGTTGACTCAAGGCATCTATTGGACTAATGCCTGAAGGGTTTACAATATGTTGTATTGAATCCATAATCTTTGGATTTGTACACTTGCTTGAATTGTAATAAAATTCATTAAAAGCAATTTAAGTATCAACAAAAAACTGTCTTTTCTTTTGGGGACCATAAGAAAGCTGGAATCAAACTTGCTTTTCATCCTACATGGATGATTAAACAATAAAACACTTAATTGGTCTCGTTTCCAACTTTTACAAACTTAGGCTTGTCTGTAAAATGTCAGATTTGCCCTCTATTATAGAATTTACTATAATTGTATGCTGAATGAGTTTTGTTAAATTTAATTTCCAAGGTAAATATAAATTATACTAATTAGAACAACAGATTTACTTTGATAAACACCGATACTGAGGTTTTTAGGCATTAATAATCTAGGACACATTTAAAAATATTATATTGAAACTATAATACTTCATCATTTAAGTCTACCAAATCTAGTGACCATAAAACTAGCACTTCATTTAAACTAGCCAGTTTCACTTATAGTAACAGATATCAAATTCCATGAAATATTGTTTTATCTAGTATCATCATTTTCTCATTCTTACATAATTGCATCTATATGTGTATGAGAAGTTTCCCTTTGGCATTTTTCACCTGCTATAATCTACAGTTGGTCAATGCCTTGTGAGAAAGATCTAGGTAATGAAAACTGTACTGAAGCCCACAATATGTATGATTGATCAGATATATGATAATTTTAAACAAAATCATCTCATTTTAGCAGTCTTTTGTTTCTTTAAAGACAATGGTATCTAATAAGGAAATAATTACATCAAGTTAAAAGGGTTTGTTTATTAATTGAAATTATGTCGTCTATCTGGTGATATTAAGTTTGAAAAATTTTTTCTGGAGGGAGTAGAAAAGAAATAGCAAATGTGAGATGTCAGCCATTTTGAACTAATCAATAAAAATCATGAACCCATTGAAAACAGTGAATGCATTTACTTTCCTCTAGCCACCCTTTATAGCTCCTCCCTCAAGATACTGTGATGTTGTTTAGCTCCCTGTCATCCCTGATTGATTAGACCCATCAATAATTAAATACTTTCCAGCAGTTATTTCTTATTTTTTCAGACATTGTATTCTAGGACTATATATTTTTTCCCTTTTTTTTTTTTTAAACTGTTCAGTGATAAGAAGAAAATTTGGCTACTCTTTATAGCATCTCAATGTACCAGTGAGGAACTACTCTCAATGGCTCATCAGATTCACAATTGCTCCTCCTGCTGATTATCTCCAAGGGTTTTCTATCTACTCATTTCCAGTAAATACACTATTCTTTTCTACTCTAGGCACAAGGCCCAAAATTTTGGGGGAGGCAGGGCAGTCGATTAGATCCCCCCCCCCCCCGTATGCAACTGGTACTTAATTTATCAACCCCGAAAGGATGAAAGACAAAGTTGACCTTGGCAGAATTTGAACTCAGAACATAAAGACAGATGAAATACCGCTAAGCATTTTGCCCGGCATGCTAATGTTTCTGCCAGCTCACCACCTTCAGTAAATAAAATATTAAAGGTGAAAAGATAAAATACAATTCACATACAATGTGTAAATTTAATTAAAATGTAATCAATTGCTTTGTGTAAAACAACCCCAACATTTTCTCCAAAAAAGGAAAATTGATCAAATTAACTGAATGAATAAACATTCAAAAGTATTTTCTTTAAGAGGATGGATATTGTAGAATATTGTGAATCATTCTGTTTTCCGTATAACAAAAAAAAAAAAGGCCAATGCTACTGTTATTTAGCTAATATTTTATAAGCAATCTATGATTTCACTATATAAAATCTCCAACCCAAAGCATACAGGGCTTATTTATTGTACCTATTTTAAAATATTAACAAATGTATACGTATTATCTTCCCAAAAATCTTCGGAATGTACCTTCTAGAATGATAATACTATTTTGTTGTACGTGGTGGGAGAAGACAGAAAAACCATTTCATTTTATTATATATGTTTGTATGTCTCACTGCCTAATATGTATGAAAATTTTTGTCATATCTGTATTTCATAATAAAAAAAAATGAAGTAAATAAACAAATACTGACTCCAATTTTCTTCACTTAAGTTTGTCCGAAACTGGATCTTTGCTTAATTTTAATTAACTTCACCTGTGTTTCTCCTGAAGAGGTAAAACTATATTCAGTGTATGTATGATATTTTAGAAGTTTAATCAGTGTTAGCATTCTAATATATCCAGGATATTTAAGTTATAATCACAAACACACACTTCTAGCTCCTGTCTAGCCAATTGGTACTCTCCCCCCTCCCCAGCCCTCTTCTAAAGTCAGTAGACACTTCCTATATCAGTAATAGGAAAGAAGAGGTGTATGGTTACAAATTTTGTTGTTATCTACTTCCCAAGACAACAGCAATTTACTACTCACTTCTGTTTAGTTGTATTTACATCTGATGATTTCTTCTCTCACTGTTTAGGTTGAAATCCTCCTATTCCTCAATTACTTACATATCTAAGAATATGTACACGATGTAAATGTGTATTTGTGTGTATATGAACACTTTATAGTTAAAAGTAGCATTGTGTGTGCATGGGTGTAATACTTGTGATTGAGGAGGGGAGCTGTTCAAAGTAATACTAAATATGCTGCTAATATATACATATGCAGACATACCAAATTTTTATATATATATATATATATATATATATATATACACTCACAAATACACACACTGATGTATGATTAGATATCAGTGTGTCTGTGAAATTTTCATCCAGACTAAGATGCTTAGATACACCTACCACATATGCTACTGACAGATGTATATAAATATATAATATAAACATATACACAGTGTATATAAACACATATCAAGTGCTATTTATACTATCCACATACCACATACATGAGTAGAAACATCATTGTCAGATCTAAGAAAACCTATACATTTATATGTATATACATTTGTGTGAGTGTGTGTATATACACACACATGTCTGCATGCATATATAAATATCTTTGGTATTTATATGTGTGGGAACATAGAAACTATATATATATATATATATATATATATATATATATATGCCACAAAAGCAAAGGATTGTTGTGATGATTCATGAAAAAGAGGATTTTTGTTATTTAAGCAGCCTAATTTAGTTCCAGGCATGGATTCAGTAACTTAGTGTCTAGGGTGTGGAATGTCTAACATAAAACTAAAGAACTCTGACATTATGGGCAATAAAAGGATTCTTTCTCTATATGAAGTGTAGGTTATATGATGCTGTTAGGGAAGAATGATGCCATATATCTGTAAAAATAGGAACATATTGAATGACAAAAGTAGCTGGAAAGGAATGCACTAAATAGGATGAGGTGGATATTACATTATGACAGCAAGAGATACTGTGGCTCTTCTGAGGAATTATATATTTTGGTTGTTGGTCAAGTACTGAGATCTATTTAATGAGTGATATTGGTAGACATTTCAGAAGAGTGCTTTTCAACCAGGGTCCATATGACCCTTAGGGACCACTTAAGATTTTGTTGTTAACCCCTTGCAGGCAGATTTAGTAGACAGTCTGTGCCGTGTACTGGTATTAGACCATTCAGTAACTACATAATTCTTCATACAAGGAATTTTACGGTGTATTTATAGATTCTTCACAGTGAGGTATATTTGAAAACAATACTGCACAGAGCAAGACATTGTACTTCTCATGCACACCGCGTTTCGATGCAGTCAGTACCACTTCCCATCTGCACAGGGTTAAAATTCAGGTCCAATAAACTGGTTATACTTCGACAATATACAAAATATTTTTAAACAATCCTAATACAATCCCTAATGATATTTAAATACAAAAATAAGATCTTTTAAACATTGAATGGCTATGAGTGTCCATCTGAGTAAGATAGGAATCAAAGGGGGTCCATAGGCAAAAAATGGCTGAGAACCACTGTTTTAGAGTATCAAATGCCTTGTGGTATTTAGCAACATCTCTTTACATTCTGAATTGAAATCAGACAACTGTCCACTTTATCTTTCATCATTTATACAAGTGTATATAGAACAATGCTATAAAATCTATTTTACAGTTTTATACACATACACACACATAACATAGAAGAGAGAGGTGTTCATATGCATACCCATCCCCACAAACACACATGCATATGGCAACAATGAAGAATCAGATTTTACAGCATCTTTAAAAAATTTGTATTACTGGTTTTTCTTATATGTGATTTTCTTCATATGTGATTTCTGTTAGTTTCTGAGATAGAAATATAAATATTTTTTGTAGAAAATAAAGTTATAAAAAATTAGTTCTCAAATGTTTGTCAACCCACACAAGATCATGAATACACTTCTACATTTCACCATCATTATTATGAGGTTTATTCTGCTAAGTTGACATTAGCATCATGCATCTGTTTAATCACAGTTGGAACCACCCTAAGCAGACAGTTTTTACAGCTGGAATGCCAGCCATGAATGCATAATGTGTGGATAGAATTATATTTTAACTCTCAGTGAATGTGTACAGTGTAAGATTTCATATAAACATAAAGGCTTATTGACTTTAAAATCGGTTTAAATTATTACAAACATTACTATAAATCCATTGTAAATTGAGATATGACAATTTCACAGATAAAGTATTGGGTTTCTAAGACATCAATTAAAGCTATCATTGTTTAGAATATCAGTAATTGACGAAGTCCATTTCATTCCAAATTAGACCCATGCAAGGATTTGAAATGATGACATCAAACTAACAAAACACATCAATTTTACAGAGCTCACATTGTTTGCAATGCTAAATCCTCAAGATTTCTCTCTAAAACCAAGTGAACTAAACCAATGAGAGTTATGTTCCCTAATATGTTGCTCATGATGGAATACATGGCATCATAGTGTTGGTGTCCTATCAACTAACCCAGCTGAAAATCATGAAAATCATAAATTTCTAAATTTATTAAAACATTCTGTTAGAAGTATGGTCATAAAGGGTTAAAGACTGATGCTAGTCTTCAGCTTCATATATTTATCTCTTCATATAATTATCTCTCTGGGTAAGATCATAACTTTTGGTGAGATGCTAATCTATCTCATAGCATTCCTAGATGATTTGGCACTTATTCTCAATTTCCAAGTGAACAGAAGTACTTTGAATTAAACTGTACTGTAAATATACACAAGATACCTGTTATTAATTCAATCTCAAGACTTATAATCTAGAGGAAGGAGTTGTACCAATGACTTTCACAAACTCTCAGAGACCAGTAAGATCAATGAGGTTGATGTTTCTATTGAACAATTATAAGTTGATGGTTGCAGGAAAAATGTGCAGAGAGGTAGCTATAGAGAACCAACTTTCTGGAGAAGAAGTACTCTTTGTTCAGGCCCGAGCTGAAGAAAACACAAAATGAATAACAAAAGAAAGAGAAGCAAATGAGCTAGCAGTGCTTGAGTAGAAGTGGCATGAAATCAGCCAGTTCTGAGAATAGGCCACTATAATAGTGGTAAAAAAGGCTACAAGAGAACATGCAGTACAATGATGAACCAGAGGTTGGATGGTAGTGACTTACTACCAATCAATCTAGTGGCCATTTCTTGGATACAATCTAGGATATCAGTGTGCATAAAAACAGCACTGTCTTATATATGAGAGTAGAATTCAATTGTTGCTTTCATCTTAGGTTTTTGAGAATTACAGAGTTACACTTTTACACACACAAAAGTTGTTCTCAACAGCATTCACAAAAAGGAAGTCACTATCAACCATCCTCTGGTCCACAGACATGTCCTCTCTAACATTACTAGAGCCCCACCCCCAGTTAGGTTGTCTGATTAAACCCACAAATTGTACAGTAAAATAAAATATATAAAGGGGAAAATAGGTAATATATTTTAAGTATATACTTAAACATGCATGCATGCACACATACATAGACACAATTTGAAAAATATGTATGTGCTTTTGTATGATTATAGTCAGAAATACAAAGACTGTTTGAGACAATTCATACCTCACACTTGCAATATTTTCATATCCAGACAGAAAACTGTCTTTTACCCTATAAGCTTTAGTTGTAATTAGAAAAAACTTCAAAGGAAATTAATGTGACTCATTTGCTAGAAATGTAGCAAAAGCTAATCCAAAAACTCAGTATTTAGTGACAGTGATTGAGTGAAATTTCAAGTGACAAGATTGAGTCTTTTGTTTTGATAACCTATACATTTATCTGTGAAGTTATTCTAACTGCGCTAATGAGATACATTTCTCATTACATTACAAAAGATTGTGTCCTTGCCGTGCGCATTCATTTCACTAGGTCTTAGATGCAGTATTCATTACTTATGAAAGAAATGTTATTCATTCTTTTTAAGACAACATTAAGAAATAGTCTCGGTGTTTAACAGGCTAGAATCTTATTACCATTATCTCTGAATCTTCAAATAAAGTGTTTTTAATTATAACAGCTGTTAATACAATCCTGGATGTGGATATTCATTTTCCCTGATTTTTTAAATGCTTTATATTTCATAGAACTCTAACAAACCTTTTCAACAGTCTGTAATTTAAGAATGTACTGTATTATTTCATCAAGGTCTTGTTAAAATAACTGATCATCTGGGAATGTTGGTGCACTGTTCTATTTTTAATTTCTTATAGATATATATTTCAGTTGGTTAGGATGTCACTTTACATGCAGCATATATAGATACTGCTCCCACCAAATAAAAAAAAAGACAAAAAAAACCCCAATTTTACTTAATCAACTTACAAGATATTCTGCGACCTGAAAGAGCTTAGAAAATATCATTTTAACATGCACTTTTTCATGCTCACATGGATTGGTTGAAATTTGTTGATGCAGATTCCAAGTAAGGTAATATCTCCCCATGGTCAGACATGTTCTCATGGAAGATTAGAAACAAAGTAAATACCATACTGGGGCTGTAGTTATCATATTTCCTCTAATAGACCAGCATTCATTAAATACTACAAAATCCAGAGTTAAGCAACAGCTTTGAGATTATGAAATTTCTAGAGCATTTTAACAGTGGTAAATTTCACAATTTAAATATTAACAATTTTATCTAAAATATTAATGTAATTATTTCAATTGTTTTTATATGAACTCTACACTCAGGCTAGTAATGAAGAAAAAAAAAATTGGCAGGTGCTTAGCCTAAACTAGTGACATGCAGTGTAAGTCAAGGACTTGCCAAATGTTTTTTAGAACCAACTGACTCGGCATATCAGCACAACAGCAGACCTTGAACTACAAGCTACAGTTATTCTTCTATTATACTGTCATATCACCATTTATATCACATAGCTATTATTGTATTGCTGTTATTCCATGCTAACAACCCATGTTTTAAATTTTGTCTTCTGGCAAACAGTGTTTGGAAATTATTTATTTTCATATGTTTCCATATAATTTTTGTGTGACATTGGTTAAAATTAAAATTATAGAACAGAATAGTAGACAAGGGGCAAAAAGAGGCAGACAATATTAGTAACAATGGATAATAGTAATTCTTTTACTGTTTTGACATGTGCAGAAAAAAAAACAAAATAAAATGACTTCCAAACACTAGCTACTTGTTTTTGTAGATTTAAATGGAATTTATCCTTAGCAACAGAAAAAAAAAACTTCACATAAAAATAAATGGATAAATAAACAAATAAAATATGATCAGATTGTATAAGACTAAATAATATTAAAATTAGCTATAACATTTATTTCAAGTGTATAAATTTATAACAGCATACACATTTGTTTGAAATACAGGCAGTTTCTGTGGTAAAATACTAGACACACACACACACACACAGGGTGTAAGAGATATTTCAGGACATATAGTAGTTTAATGAAACAACTCTAATCTAGGAAAAAACAAATGCATTTTAATAAAAATTTGTGCACTCTCTCAATAAGCTTTCTTACAAGATTCTTCTATGAATCTGACTTTAACTTCAATATGAACTGGAATAATTGATATGCCTACACCAAATGTTCCTCATTCATTTTGGGCATTACCTGGATAATAGAATGCATCACTCTGGGGGCATCAGAAAGAGCTGCACACAATTGTCATTTTTGCTGTAAGACTTTAGGTCTTGGTTGAAGATGTTCTCATCAGAGAAGAACCAAAGCATGCCATGTTTGTGAAGGTTTTTAACCACAATAAGTAACTGCTCGGCATGGACCAAATGGTCTTCCTGAAATCCATCTTAAATAAAGAACAGAACTTACTAGATAATGTAGTTATTTGATTACTGAGATGTTCTAGAGCAAAGATTGTTGACCTAGAGCAAAGATTAAGAACAATTCCCTAAAATCTAAAGATATAGATTCTAGATTGGTTGTAATAATGCCTTAAAAGATACTTTGAAAATATGATACATTTGCTCATAGTTTGTTATTTATTTAGGTAAAAATGGTATTTCTTTGAACTAGAATAATACTCCTTCATGATAGAAACTATGTTCCTTTATTCTAGGACTATAATTCTTTGTGTGAGAACCATGTTTTTATCCTAGAACCCCATTCTTTATTTTAGGATCATATTTCTTTGTATGGTTAACAAATTCATAAGTACAGGAATGACTGTGCGGTTAGGGAGTCTGCTTACCATAATCAAGGTTGTGAGTTCCACCCCACTGTGGCACCTTGGGCAAATTTCTACTATTGCCCTGGCCTAACCAAAGCCCTGTGAGTGGATTTAGTAGATGGATTTGGAAACTGAAAGAAGCCTATCATATGCATATATTTATATATATGTCACGGGTGTATGCGTCTCCTTGATTTGACATCATGTTATGGTTAGAAATAAGTGTCATGTCATTCATTTCAAAATGAAGTCCTGTCAAATTCCCCCACTCCCACCCCACATACACACAACTCAGTTTTTGTAAATATTTATTCACCAACACTTCACATTGTATCCCCTATTACTGTCTCTTATTGCTTCCACATCCTTGACCCACTCCTAATTTCCTTCACTTCCCACCTTACTGATATTCACCATTGACCATGCCTCTACTGTGTGTCCCATTCACTGAATCCACCCCGTCATTAATCATCTGTCACATTCCGTTCACTATCTTGCAGACTTAATTACCCAACTGTTCCTCTGTCCCTGTTCTTTCTCTTATATTCACCTTGAAGTTATGTCCTCACCATCTCTCTCCCTCTCTCTGTGAGAACCATATATCTCCTCTTCAACAAGACATATATTTTTGTTTATTATACTTTCACCTCCTCTAATACTGTACCTCACTCATTTGAGGGTTCTTGTCTTGTGAGTTACTTGGTGACCTTACTAGTGCCAGTGTCACAATAAAAAAAAAAAACCCAGTACACTAAAGTATGGGATTTGAAAGGGTATCTAGTTGTTGAACCCATGGGAAACAAATGTTAAACAATGGTGTGTGAGAATGAGTGTGCATCTGCACATGTATGCAAGTGTGCGTATATGTGTGCTTGTGTGCATATATATGTGAGTGTTCTTGTGTGCATATATATATATGTGTGTGCTTGTGTGGATATATATATGTGTGTGCTTGGATTAAATACATCTTAAAGAAAGTATCATATTCTTCATATAAAAGAGAAATAAATTAACTCGATGAAAAATTCATAGTCTGTAAAGCCCATTATATTTCAACTTTCTTCAGTTTGTATTCTAGTTGCCTAAGGTAGTGTATTTACTGAAGAATTAATTATACCTTACTATTTCTTTCATCATTATCATCACTACTGTTGCCATCCCTGTCACATTTACATAAGTTTCCTGTAAATTTCACAAGTAATGTAAGCTGGAAATACTACCAACTGTAATATTTGTAACCAAGAAATAAACAGAAGTAGTAAAACTAACCTACAGATCTAAGAAGGATATAGCAAAGAAGATTGAATGCATAAGCTATCTGCTTTAAATAATTATGTAATGGAAATATAGGAATCAGATGTAGTGTGCAGTAAAAATGGTCATGCAAGGAAGAATGGTGTTTTTATTATATTATTTTGGACATGGGAGAAAGCACAGAATAGGCCTAACATCAGGAGTTCATGTTTAAACATCTACTTGTCTCACACCAAGATACATGGCACATGGATTCTTTTAATGGGTTCCATAATATTGCAAACATTTAAACCAGGTCTCTGTTCTGAGAATAACTTTCTCTCTTCCTCCCACCAGCCTCAAAGGCCCTGAAAATATGGGTGTTGCACTTCCTCTTCTGACTAAGCCATAAAATGTTAATTCATAACCTCAGTTAGCTCTCTATTTCAAGTTTAAGTAGACCTATTATAAAGAAAATAGCTGATTAAGAAAAAGCTTCCATTGGCACTGCTAGCTATGGCCCTCAAATTATTTTTAATGAGCTGTCTTTAGCAGTAACACATTGGTTTTCTTTTTCAAGAAACCTGACTACTTCATTGAACATTCTCAACTATTTATTAGTTTTGTTTCACTGGTTCAAAATCCTTACTATAATACTACACACACACAAAATTTTTGTCTATGATATAATTAGAATTGTTGTTATGTTGTGTAATCTACACAATTATGTTATAATAGAGAAAGACAGTTTTCTAGTATGGTGAAGTGTGCTATATATGTATGTATGAATATAAATGTTTTTGTGTATTTGTACTTAGGTGTAAGTTCACTCAAGTGTAACCATACATTCCAACTTATTTACTGGCTTCCTTTCCCTATTTCCTACAATGATTGTTCAAAAGAAGTCTTCAATTCTTTGTCGTGTACATGAATAAAGCCTGCTTGGTGGTCATATAATTTTGAATGTCTGTGTTCTCGTTTCGGCTCTATTTCTCAATGTCCCCACCTTACCTGACTCCTTCCGTATTCTATTATTTCCTCTGAGCAAAATGAAAATACTTTATGACATACAGATATACATATGGCAAATGTCCCCACAGTGTTTCTATTTTATCCCATATAAACCACATACATATGTGAAACATTACTTTTGATTACCAATTTTCTTATTTTCTGGTTATTTTCTTTACAATATATATTTCTATAAATAGCTAAGCTGAAACAGAAATTTTTTTTTTTTTAGCTTCTATTAAAGTTGACTGAGTAGAGAATAAATAGGGTATATTCCACATACTGTAGATTATTTACATTAAAACAAAATATCGATAGCATTCAATAATTAAAAAGCACAAGAAAATAAATCCCTCTAAAATAAATCCTTTTTACAATATTCAAGCTAAAGTTGAAACTGGTCAAGTTGATAGGTACCAACCTACAAGTCATAAGAACCAGAATTTACATAAAATCTAGTGGGGTTTTTTTTTTTGTGGCAGAAAAAAACTCAATAGTTCAGTTTACTTAGATATACATAATTCCTATGTGTAAATATGGTCATCACTGTAGATAATAGAATCATTGCATAGTTTACAGATATTTTGGTTAGCTCAAACATTTAAATCTGGAAAAGGTAATGGTAAACAACCTCAAAATACTTTCCTTTAACTCATCATTTGAAAATGATGTCTTCAATGACATGCTAGTAGCTCAATGTGTTACAGAGCATGTTTCATAAATATAATCATAAAACTTTCCCACCTGCAATAGTTTTAATGACTGTTGTAGGCAATCTTTTGAAAGTGTTTTAGATGAAATTGCTACAGTATATTCCTCTTGTTCAATTAACAATAATTGTTGGAGGTTTCTATTTTGAAAGACAGTTATCTTGACCTTGATGTCTGATACAAATCAGAAGTGACATAGAGAATAAAAGAATTTTAGCCACTGACAAAATGTATTGTATGTTTTACAAACATATTTACATGCATCACTTACATCTGATGAATATTAAGATTAAACTTACAGCCAATTGTGTAGTATGTTTTACAAGTATTGTTTACACGTCACTTTTCTTTGGTACTGGAGGTCAAGGTTGGCACAGTCACCTTTCAAACTGTATAACATGCTATCAAAAAGTTCAGGAACTAGTTATGTTTAATAAAAAAAATACCTTATTTACCTAAGTTTTAATATCATGTCCTTCAAAATAGTCGCCGGTCCCAGAATTCCTGCCCCTTTTGGAATTCGGCCTGAAAGTCATTTTCTGTGAGTTGAGGACCTTCTGCAATTCACTCTTGATCTTAACAACAGTGTTAAAATGGTGACATTTGAGCTGTATTTTCATCTTGGGGAAGAGATGGAAGTCTGCAGGTGCTAAATCTAGTGAATAGTATGAGAGCAGAAGTGATACCATCATGTCTGAATCCATTATGATGACTTAGGAAATATCAAATTATTAAAATTTGTATTTACTAAGTTACGATTTCTAGTAAGTTGAACAAATGTACTGAGGCTCCCTTATCTTGATTTATTTGCCAGTGTTGTTCAAGATTAACCATTGGCAGTGTAATTAGGGTACCAGATACCAAAGCAAACATTTAAAGAGTTTGTATCCTGTCAATGGTATTGCACTGTGTTCAAGGACAAGACACTCAACTTGCATTGGAACACTCCACTTAATTATGATAGGCTTCATGTGTAAGTTGTAGGCGTTGCTGTTTAGTTCAAAGTCAACTTTATTCAAGCAGGCCAATCAAATGCATTCCAGCCATGATCAGCCTCTTTTTCCCATCAGACAAAGGATACAATATCCAAAGTGTCTTTTCTTTTTTTAAGATTGTAGCAGGTGACAAAGATTTAGTTGCTATTTCTAAAAGATTAGGCAATCACTCACAGGGCTCTTCACTGGCTGAAGAAACTCAGTGGGCAATAATGGTGTTAATTTCGTTAACAACACATTCTGTAGTTTGGTGGTTTTGATGTATAAAGACTAATGGAATAGTAAATACCTTACATAAAAAATAGGTTGGGAAGGTAACAGGAAATTTCTCACCATTTTCATGTTCACTTTTCCATGCTTGCATAGGTTGGACAGGCCCTCTCCAATACAGTATCTCTGCATTGTCATGCTTCTTTTGTCACCAATTTGTTAGGTTCACCATCCTGGGATCAGCTTTCACTACTTGTGCCCATGTCCTATAACTTTTTTTTTTTTTACAATTTCCTTCCACTTGGATCTCTTAGCACTTCTTTTTTTGTACTCATCTATTATCATATATATGCATTACTTGTTCATAACAATGCAATTATCTTGGTTACTGGCTTGCTTCATTTTTCTCCAGACTTTGCATACCTGCTTTCAAGGCCCACATCTCAATATGTAGCATCATTTGATACAATCTATTCTTTGCTCAAGGAAAAAACCTTGTAATTGCCACCAGAAGTATATAGATGCTTACCCAAGATTCTGGACATTGAGGTCAACTCCAGAATTTTGTGAAGCAAAATTATTAACCACACATGCATCTGCTATGTTTTATTAATAAAATCTAAGTAATTTTAAGAAAAAGAAAAGGAAATATTGCTGACTCAACCATCTTTATTCTGTCTTACTAATAAGGATACTGCCAGTTACTAATATTGACTCATAGCAACTCACTAACTAGTTTTCATTTCAACCTCTTAATGTTATCCTCCGTTTTGTTCAAGGAGTACTTGAGATGTAGGGCAGATTTCAAGTCCCTGCTTTCACTCTTAACATTTACATTCATTTACCCCATACACTTACTTTACATAAACCTCTCCAAATAGAAACATACATTCTTCCATTAATACAGCATATGATGATGATGATTATCACTAATATGACAAGAACATGTCTAATCATCCAATCTTCTTGATGATAGTGTAGGTTTGATCAGTATGTGCCAAAATGGAAAATCTGAAGACTGAAGCAATGGTTATAATGTTAATAGAATCAGGAAGTTAATTCATTCCCAGTCCCTAATTACAGCTTATATAGCATCAAATGGATGAGAAACAACTTTTCCCAAACCAACATAAAAAAAAAAACAACCTATGATGATGAGATAAAGAAACTTAGTTATCTAAAAATCTTCCTTCTGCAAGTTATAGTTCCATTAGGAACTCAAACTGGCACAGAAAGAAAGGACTAAACCAGCTCTTTTGTATTTCAAGTTCAAATCCTAATTGATTAGTGAAGAAGTTCATTTCACAATTACAAGGTAACTAGATTTGATCTCATTGCATGGCGACACTAACTCTGTTAGTGAACTTGGATAAATGGAAACTTATAGAAGCCGATCGGGTGAATTTTATACAGTTTCAAAGTACAACTTTATTTCATGCTGTACCATGCTGACTTAACCGGACAATTGCATGAAAGATACATTTACCTTTGGAATATTTAGCCACAGTCAATGAGCTGGTTATTCAGTTGATTGAATAACTGGATACTTATGAAAATCTACAAAGAACAATTTATGTATAATTGTTCATCTTTTGTTAATGTACATCCATAAAGAATGTAAGCATCAACAAAAAGACTGGGAAATAGGCATTCTTTCAACAAAGCATTTTGTAATATTTGTTCTGCACCAGATAAAACACTTTGTTACTCTCGCCATAAAAATGCAGTGATTGGTCCTTTGGAAGACTAACAAATGATACCATAGTATATCAATTGCAATATAAGTCAAATATATACAGGAATTGTTAATGTGCAGGTTTCTCAATGATAAATAAAATATTGAATTATATTGTTGCATAATGTGTTTCAATACAGACAAGAGCAGGTTTTGCAAATGAATTTAGTGTAGATTTTTAAATGGATTTGGTGTTAAATATAGAGTGGAACAGGTTTTTGAAATTAATTCCCAGGCTCAGTGATTTAGAATAGAATTCAATTGTAAATTAATACAAATAGATAAACACACAGATGACTATTAATGATGTTCTTTGAAAAACATTTCTACTTAAGGTTGAGCCAGCAAATACCTATTTATGTAAGCATATATATTTCTACTTATGTATGGCAATTAACCTAACTAGTCAATAACACGGTATTTATGATTTTAAGAAAGAACCAACAAAGTATAGCATATAGCACACATATGCATAAAATACATAATTTTAAAAGTATTCCTTGTATATTTGTGCAACTGTCAATCTTTTCTTCATTTACTGGTTTCTGTGACTAAACTACAGACATGCTAGAGTATTATGTTCAAGGTTATTAGTTCATTATATTGGACCCAGTACATATTTCAGTGTGTTGCTTATTATATTGAATTATGTGTTGAATTGTGTAGTTTAACAAATAGTTTGATATAATAAGCAATAAACATACAATACTCATATACAAACACAGAGGTATACACATACACACAAATGTGTGTGTGTGTATATATATATATATATATGCATATACCTGAACACAAATATACACAAATACATACACATATAAAAATACATACATACATACACATATATGCATACAAATACACATTTACAAACAGGCATGCCCATATATTTGCACAAACATGTGCCCATGTGCACTAAGTAATACACATGGTTTATATGGGAAAAAAAATACTATGAATTCACTTATATTCATATTAATTTTCATGACATGTATTTCGTATATTGTATGGAAATGACCATCTTATAATAATTCTGCTTGTCATTGCATTACTTAGTATGTGTGTGTATGCATGTATACCTACATATACCTGTGTGTGTATGTATATATACCTACACATGTGTGTGTACACACACAGGTGTATGAAGCTTCAATTAATAATAGGCACATTACTGTCTGTAACTGACAGCCTTACCACCAAGCACTTTATACACACATATATATATATATATATATATATATATATATATATATATATATATATATATATATATATATATATATATATATATATATATATATATATATATATATATATATATATATATATATATATATATATATATATATATATATATATATATATATATATATATATATATATATATATATATATATATATATATATATATATATATATATATATATATATATATATATATATATATATATATATATATATATATATATATATATATATATATATATATATATATATATATATATATATATATATATATATATATATATATATATATATATATATATATATATATATATATATATATATATATATATATATATATATATATATATATATATATATATATATATATATATATATATATATATATATATATATATATATATATATATATATATATATATATATATATACATATACATTTATTCCCTCACCCCCACCGGGGCAGATAAGAATACTTTCCAGAACCTTTTCAGCAACTGACAGTGGAGCAATACTACTTTGATAGCCACACTTCATTCTGATTCTCTTTCCTTTGCATCCTTCCACTCTGCAGTAGCTGAGTCACCAAACAGTCATTTATAGGGATAGGAAGATCCCACTTCTTGATTTCAGATTGAACTGTAAAACCAATGCCAGTTCATCTGTGCTCCTCTTTCAGTAACCCATTCTAGAAAAAGGTAGCTACTGCCAAGCTCCTGTAGCTGACCATCACCTTCCAAACAAGTCTCTGAAAGAACAACTATATCTATATTGTAACTTAAGCAGAAATTCAGCCGTGAGACAGAAAATTGTTGCACAAGAATCAATAACTTGTCAATATATATCAAAACACCTACACATGATAAAATTACCTATATTCAATCTATCTGGACAGTTGAAAGTGACAAACAGGTAAAAGTCAACAATAGGTATAAACTAAATTCATAATGTACACCAATGCTTATTATGTTGTATCAGCAAATTTCATCTAAATTCATGCAAATAGTCATATTTTAATGAATTTTTAAATAGAACCAATTGCAGGTTATCAAAATCTCTAGTTTCTTATAGAATTGGGAAATTTATATAGAGAAAGAACTATAAAAGTTAAGCTACAATTTATCAATAAGCAATAAACAAAAAACTGTTGCTAACAATGATTTAACTTATTTCCCTCAATTTAAATGTACTGTCCAGTACATATTTATATACAAATATATACATGAGCAATGGTATTAGCTAATTAACTCAGAATACCAATTAAAGATTGCAGTTCTGCCTATGGTTAGAATTGCAATGTGTGTAGAAAAGATGCTTCACATTGAAATGGCTAAGTCAGCCTGTCTATATCAGGAAATCTTACTGCACAATAAAATTGCCATGCGACAATACCATAAAATTGACAAGTGTTTTCAAGCTTTCAGTACCAAATTCGACTTGCATAACTTGGTGATGGGAAGTGACTCTCTACGCTTATATTGAGTGTCGTTGTCAGTTTATAGCTGAATAATTTGATGGATGTCAGCCTAATTACCAAAGTGTTCATCTATTATATCCTTTCATGGTCGTTATGAAGTGTCCACAATCATGACAATTAAATTTTGTGATTAGGTATCATAAAGTGATACTGCTTTCACTGTAAGCTTATTAACAATTCATAGCTGATGAGTGTTTTGTTGACATACATATTACTGAACTCAAATTTCATTATGGAGTGAAAGTTGGGCCACGTGTTTAAAAACTTCATTTTGTGATTTCAGAGTATCAAGTTTAATCCTACTGTATGGCTTTCTGGATAATATCGTCTATCATAACTTCAAGTTGATGAAAACCATGTGAGAGTTGGTAGATGGAAATTGTGTGGAAGCCCATCAGAAGTATTCTTCTTCTGTGGTGCTATACAATCCATCGACCAGTGTAATACAGCCACCACATGGCTCATAAGTGCCTTTAGCAGAGTCCACGCTGCAAGCATGCAAGTCAATTCTCAAGAGGAAGGCTAATATCTTTCTTGTTTCTAGACTCAGGGACCTTGAAAAGTCATAGGTACTACTCTTCTTCCTTACATTATATAATAAAAATTCTATCGAGTAAGCAGATGCACATTTATACACACACACTTACATACATTGGCTGTCCATTGATACTTCCCTTACTCTTTACTTTGCACTTCACTTAGGCCATAACATGCATGTTTCCCAGTTGTTCTCTCAACCTGAATGCTATGCTGATCTTGTTCACCCTGCAATCTAATGTGTCACTGAAATTACCATTTTTATTGATTGCACTATTCAAATAGGTAAAACAACTTGCCTTTTTTAATGTCTGCTCTTCAATGATGATGGGCTTACGTTGTATCAACTAGCTTGTGTCAGCCTGGCTAAGAGAGAGAGAGAGAATGGCAGTCATCTGGTGCTTAATATTTAAGCTAAACTTTATAACTGCACTACCAAGAGCATTTTCCAGGCTCTGAAAATCCTCAGCACTATGGGAGACAAGGGTACAACTGTCAGTAAACATTTTTCATATAAATCTTAGCTTGAACATATAAGCAACAGGTTAGCATCAAGCCTTGTCTCAAATTATAAACCTTTTGTTCAGTTACATGTGTAACTCAGAGATAAGTGAGAATAATATTTGTGCTAGTGCACAGCCATCATAATGTTAATCTCTGCAAAGATAAATTTTACTAATTTCTGAATCCTCTATCCAAAACTTATTTTAGAACCTTTTTTTGTTTTTGAGTTTTCATATTTACATACATGACAACAAATATAACATTGACTGATATTTATAGAAGGAATCTATTTCATAGATATGAAAACCTTTAAAATCTTCACATCATTTGGAAGTTTACCCAGAAACAGTAACACTGAAAGGTTCTATCTCAAATGATAAGAAGTGGGGAGAGGTTTAAGATCAATCCAGATAGCCTTTGAGTGTCATATGGTATCACTGACAGCATCTGTTAAGCTGCCAGTTGCAAAAATGCCAACCAAGTTCACAAAAGTGAAGAAAACACCAGCATGTAAATTGAGAGTGAACTCTTCCCAATAATCTTTTATTAAACTAGCCTATCTCAAAGTCCTAGATGAGAAATTCTCAGCAAACAAAAAGGGTTATGAAAGGGTATTTTTCTCATAAATTTGAGAATGCTAACTAACACTGACAGGAAGTGTAGCCTCTCAGACTTGTCATGGTTACAACTTGTAATTCTAAAGTTATCCTTTGGCAAACCCAAAATAAAAAATAGCTACAAAACACCTAGTAAACAAAAAAAAAGTAATTAACTGCTAAAAACCTTATGATGCAACCTAAAATGTTGATATCTCATTTCTATGGAAGATAATACAGTGATTCACAGCAGCCCCCAAAATAACATTAAGGAATAACCTTTCTATTTAGCATGATACTGTTGCTAAAACATGATGCCATTCATAGCTATGACTACACTAGAATAAATATTAAAAAAATACTTCCAATGAATGTAAACAGGTCTGATACAGTAGATTGGTACAGAAAAGAAAACTTATGCCCAGTTATGGTGATCAGCTACACTGCAGATGTAAATATTTCCGACCAGTTCATAATGAAAATATTTATGAACTCCTACTTCAAAGATTACAACTTCTCTATACAGATTATCAATTCATGTAAATAAATTATTAATGCATTTCACTATGTTAGAAAATGTTATAAACTTGAAAGGTTGAGATTTTTAGGCAAAGAAAATGCCCAGCTAACATGCCTTTTGCCAATAATGTCTAAGTGAACCAAAATAATGCAAAACTTTTCTGTAAGTTCAACATGTAACTCTTCACCACTACTCTCTAAATTCCTGCAATGAAGTATTGCAGCTTTGCTACAAAACAAGCTATGTCTTTATAGATAGGATTCCAGAATTCAAACAATTAAAAAGAAGAATATACATATACACATACTTGCATATACACATAATCATACATGAACATCAAGACTACTGACAAGATCTATGTTAGATGGAGGAATGGAGACAAAGACAAAGTCAGTCTAAATGACTTTTGAGTACCATATCATATCATTTAGCAACTGTTAACAGCAACAGGAGAATTAGTACATCACGTATTCAACCGTAGAGATATCATGTAAGTAAGTGGAGAACTTTCGAAAATGTACTCTAAGTGTACAGCTGTTCCAAGTGTCCTATACAAAAAAAAAAAAATCTATATCATGACAGTCAGTTATATCTAGTTCTAATCCTGTGTGAAGTGAATTTTATCTTTCATCATTCCTGAGTTTCCAAGAGATGGTATATAAGTTACTGGCAAGAGTTTCCAAGAGATGGTATATAAGTTACTTATATGGTATATAAGTTACTGGCATCAGTTCACTTAGCAGTAAATAGATACTCTACTCAAATACAATTAGTGAAAATAATGGGAAGAGTATAAAAGTAAAAAGTTTTATTACTTTGTATTAATGAAGCCTGGCCTTTGTACAAGTCTATTTTATTCACTATGTTCTTTTCTAAAATTTCTGAATAAACATCATCTACAATATCACTAAAAAATCTTATATATGATCCAATGATGAGCCAATCTCAAAGTAATATTTTAAATGTAATGAAACAATCTTAAGCAGCTAAGTGTAAAAACTGCAATATTCCATTTGAATATCAGAGAATGTAGCTGGAATCTATTTTTTTTGAGAAAAATTTTATGCTTAGACTATTACTGACATTTTCTGTTTTATATTACTTGCCTGGAATTCATCAAAGACAAAAACTAAAATTTCCATAAAATCATTAGAAATGATTTGGCTCTTTAAAATTAGCTATTATCATGGGACAACTGAGAAGTTAATGGTTCTTTCAGAAAAAGTCTATAAAATCAGAAAATAAACTAGCTCTTTAAAGTTGGTTATTACCATGGGACTTGAAAAGTTAATGGTTCTTCCACAAAGTGTCTGTAAATATATAACAAAGCAGAACATTTCTTGCATAATTGCTGTAATAAACAGCAGCCTGTTATATGGTGTATTATTACAAATAATATAAGAAACTATGTGTTATCCACAATTTTGTATTCATTTATTCATTCAATATTGCATAGGACAGTCCATGCTAAGCACTTCCCTAAACACAACACTCACACATAGCTATGTAATGTCTCATCATGGTATTATTATACTCTGATGCATCTATATGATATTCAAATTTATACAGTGGGATGAGGTGCTAATTTCCATTCCAAATTTTCAAAAACAATGTCCACAATTTGTTGATTGTAAAGAAAGAACTTAGCAATGAAACATTTTGTCAGTTCTTTCATCTATTCAATGAAGAAACACGAATATGTAGAAACAATTTTTTTTTTTTTTTTTTGTTTAGTGACTTAACATATGGCAAGTTTTTATGAAGTTCTAATTATATTAGCACATATTTTTGTCATATATATCTAATGTTGAATTTTTCCAGGTTTCTATGATGTCTAAAGCTTTTTTTTCTTGTAATTCTAAATTAATGCAACTTACAAAGCAAGCAATTCAAACAGTAATGTGTTTTATTCAGAAAGGGCTCCTGGGTAGACAACATTTGTTCTTTGGCTGTTCAATGCTCTGATGGAAAACAGGCTGCTTGCCACAAAGAACTGATTATTAGAAAAACATGGATGTCTCAGTTCAGCTCCAACAATCCTGAGACTCTGAGGGGGTTTGAAGTGAAATAACTTAACTCATGAGATGAGGGAACATGTAGAATGAAAGTATTTTTTTCCTCTTGGTACAACAAATCCTAATGGTGACATATAACATGGAGCAATCATTGACAGCTAATTTTTACTGTTACAGATTTTTGGTACATACAGATAGCATAGCAATATAATGGGGGGGGGGGTCCTATTTTCAGCTGCAAATTAAGAGAACGAATAACAATAGACAGATAAGAATTGAGAAAATCTGTGGGATAGTTGACAGTATCATTTACAGTTTAAAACTGACTTGTATTTTCTTGATAGGGCTAGAACCCTGTCAAAGTTTGTGTTTGTCAATATTGCTGAACACTATATATGCTGCCTCCTCTTGAGAAGCGAGCATGGGAATGACATCTACACAACTTAAGAAAATGCAATATTGCATTGTAGCTGATTCATATATGTAATGGCTAGAAAACCCGATAGACTTGACCCTCTAAGTTGTCCTGATGTATGTTCATATGTAAAATCAAGAGACAGTACAGTTTGTAATTAGATTAGGAGCTGAAAGAGCAGATACAGAAGGACAGATTATGTTTAAGTGGAGTAGGGTAAACATAGCTGTGAAAGGTATGGCATATAAGGCTGAGGACTTGGGACAAGAGCCAGGTTATTCAATTACAGAGAACAACGCAAAGCAAATAGATAAAGGTATCAAACTGGGGGACTTAGTATAAGTATAAGTAGAAACCCTGTCTGTGTGGTTGGGAAGCAAGTTTCTTACCACACAGCCATGCCTGCACCTCTGTATATATGTTATGCATGTACAGCCTCAGGAATGGTTATGTTAAATTCACTTCCCAACTGTATGGTTTTGGGTTCTGTCCTACTGTGAGGGCTTTGGGTAAGTACTTAGAAGCAATAGGTCTAATTTTATTTTTGTGATTCTTAAATGATAGATCATGAGATGTCCATATCTTATTTCAAACTACGGTGGAATACACTGATTACAAGTTGTGAGGCCTTAAGCTATATAAAGATTGTAAGGCTCTAAGCTGTAGCTTGTTCAGCTTATGCCTAAATCTGTTACTGATTATAGATCTCCATCTATCCTGTATTATATTTTCTAGCTTGCTATACTGAAGTTGGTGACCTTTTTTTATATAGGATTGTTTAGCTGCTTGATTAATAGTTCATTGTACATGTTTTTATCAGCAATGCAGAATTTCTTTTGCTTACCGTCTTAAAAACAAGGACACATTTTATGATGCAGTACATACAAAGAGACCAAGATGGGATAAGCACATTGATAGGTCAGATTGGTTTCAGTTGGCATATAGCTTAACAACAGTAACTATAACTGAACTCAAAGCTTTTGGGACAGTATGGTAAATAGCGATTTGCCAGATCAAAGGGTAAAAAGTTCAAAAGTGACCCAAGCACTCCCATCCTCTGCAAGATTTCAACATAGAGCAATTGCTCTAACATTCTTTCACATCCACCAACTCATTGACCTTTGAAGCAATATTACCGTTATACTTGTGAAAATATAAAGGGGTCGCTCAATTCTAAATTCAGTACTATATTATCCTTAGTCCCATGATAATTTTGCAGTCCAATATCTGAAGTTATTCTGCTTTTCTTGTACTGAAACCAAAATTTTGTTTGCTGTGAGATTATTATGTTTCACGATATTAAAAACTGAAGAGATACCAATATTATGTATTTGTAACTATTTGATGATTTCCCTGTAAGTGACTGTTGAACAGAATCAGTAATTTCTATTTATTAATGTAAAAAAAATAATCCAGATAAAATCAGCTACTATAACAATTTGACAAAAATCCTACCTATTTATACAATGCTCCTAAAAAGAGATCAATATATTTTTGGCACTTGTGACATTAATTAATCAATATTTCACAGAAATTAAGAAAGCAGAAAAAAAAGATACAAAATATTTTCCATTTTGACAACTTAATGAGAATATTGTTCCACCCATCTACTTTGCACTTCAAATATTGTATATGTTGGAAACATTGATTAATTAAAACTAAATAGTTTCAAAATGTTTGACAAGTCAAAAGCATCAAAGGATGAATAGGAAAACAACAACAAAAGTACTGGGCAAAAGTTCAGGCTAAGTACTTTGTATTATATCTGTTTTCCTTAAAAAGTAGAACACGTATTACAGCAAAGTGAACAATTTTCTCTATTCTTTCAAAAGCCACTAAAAAAATTTAGAAGAAAATAAAAACAAAGGAATGTACTATTGTCCATTTCTTAGCCAGAATCATCTTACAAGTCACCAAAAGAAAACCTTTTAAAAAAGCAGTAACAGTAAATTGTGTATTATTATTTCTTAGGTTTGATGTGAGATTTCTTTATTTCTTCCAATTTGGGCTAAATATAATGACTATTGTTGCCCCCTAAGTAGAAGTTAGATTTGACCTACTTCAATTACAGAGAACAATGCAAAGCAAATAGACAGAGGTATCAAGCTGGGGGACTTTGTATAAGTGGAAACCCTGTCTATATATGTATGATACCTGATTGTTTCGTGTGTATATTCAGCGTATGGTGAAAGTCTGATATTTGGTTAAGTGTGGGTGGGCATGTGAAAGTATATATGTATTTATGCATGATTATAAATCTATGTGTATGGTTGAAAGACAAAGGAAATATTATTTCATTTTTTTTCAATGTGTGTTTCAATATTTAAAATGTTTCCAAGCTGGTAGGGGTTGCTGGTACAATAAGCTCATATTTTAAACTTGACATTAAGATATGTATCTTATTGAAACACTGAATGCAAAAAAAAAAAAAAAATTCCAAACACTGACCATTTGCAAAAAGTCTTTCATATGTTTCAACACCCACTAAATAACCCCTAACTAACAAGATGGTCATGGCTAGAACACATTTTATCCTCAGTATGCTTAAATGGGGTTAACCTGAGGCTATACACCACAATGAACAGCACAGTACACAAACATCACTCTATGATATAGGATGTTCACACAAACATCACACAAAATAAACTTCTGTTTGTCTGTACCAGCTCTTACTTTCTCCTCCTGGGTCTGTCTCTCTTCAATGGGTCATTCTGTCAATCTCTTTATTATCCTTTCTCCCTCCACTTATTTAATACTTCTCTTGGTGTCAAGTATGTTGCCTGTGCTCTCTCTCTCACACACACACACAAAATAATTAATCATCATATTAAAATTGAATGTCACAGCTGATTATGCTATTTTGCCAAATCTACTCATGGCTTATAAATTTACCAATAAATACTCAAAAGATACATGTTTAGAATTCTGAGTCAGCTAATGAGATTACAAAAGTATGGTAACAGTTTATCAATGTGATTTCATTAATGAAGTTTTTTGATTGTTACATTTCTTAATGTAATCTCATAGTTATTGAAAATGCTGTCAACTGTTTTAGGGGTTTTATCTTGCACAGGATATTACCATAAGCTGGTCTCTTCAATATTAGTTCGTTTTTATAATGTACATATATTTTATATATATGTACCTAGTATTTTTTTCTAGTGGAACAGATGGCATATATGATATTGAAACATTTTTCTAAGGGATGTGTGAACTGAAACCACTTCAAGCAGAAATTATAACTAAAGGCTCACTTCTTGTTTGACAATATTTAGTTAATTACAGAAAATATTTACTATAAAATAGTGTAAAATGATTGAATAGTCAAATATGTTCAAATAGTTTAAACCATTGTATTGTACCCCGATTCAAAATGAACTTCATTTTCCTGACAAAGACATGTAATAAAAGATATTGTGCACTTTCCCTCCTATAAAGAATTCACTTATACAAAAGACATTGTATTTAATCAAGGTAAATAGGCTAGAATAGAGAGAATGTTCTTTACAAGTAGACTAAAGAAGTGTGAGGAAGGAAATAATTATAAAATAGTCAAGACTTGTTGTATTTGTTGCCAGTGTAATCTTATACATAAAATGTTCAAGACAATGTAACCAAAAATAATTTCTCAAAATATAACTTGATAGGTTGAAGGAAATAATTAAAGCCTTACAATTGGAAAGGTTGAGAACTCTTGCAGATTTGGTATCTGAACATTTCTATTATTAATAGATGATGATTTCCGCTGGTACTTCTTTGAGAATATACTAATTAAATGTAGAACCAAACCTACTAAGAAACTAAAAACTGATGCCAGTGGTTCACATTTATGAAATTCTTAGAATTATTAACAGTAAGAAATTTCATAAATTCACTCATTTCTAGTTTACTTTCTTTCCATTTTAGATTGGTTGAAACGGAAGTAAAGCAAGTAAGAAAAGTACAAAGAATTAATTTTTTGTGGATCTTACAGCAGTTTAGTTAATTTCTACCAGTCTAACACATTCCCTCTGAACTAACTTCCCTATTTTCAGACAGATATGGTCTGAGTTCACAGAAATTGTGACTTGAATTAAGCAACAATTTCATATTGAACACTTTCTGAACATCATAAATTTCATGTGCTCAAATTTATTTTGTGCTTATGGTACATATTTTGTTATGTTACAACTTTAAACCTGCTAGTTGTTTATATTTACTTTGTGTTAAGAACTTTGGCCTATACATACTCACTTTTTAACCCAACACTTGATGAAGGCTAGACTGAATTACTAGAATTCTTGTATCGATCCAACAGTTATTTGGAGATTTTAACACTTATTTCTTTAGACTCCAAATTAACTGAAGCTCACTTCCATCCAAGCTGAAATTGATTAATATCATTTCTACTATAGATAGTAAAAGTAAAAACAAGCATACCACGAATGGGTTTCATTAAGGTAATGCCCAATTAGTAAGCAATGGAATATATAATTCCAATATAGGTTAAGCCAATTGGTAGTGTCTGTTGAATGGATGTACAGAAAAATTCACACTCTGGCCTACTCAGAATTTAATTTTATAAGACCTCACAGTTCAAGTTTCTGCTCTCGAGTATTTATGTATTGCCATATGTTAATCATATATAAACAAAGTAATAAGTGGTATACAAAAAGATTTCACAAGTGTAAGCACTGAGTTCAAATCTACTGGAGGTTTTTATTTTGTTGTTTGGGAGAACATGCTAATTCTAGAATGCACTTAATTGTATAAAAAAACAAACAAACAAAAAATTTTGAATCATTAGAATCTTTCCAATAATAAAATGTCAGGACACGTGAGAAGGAGTTTTACTGGGTTTCCGGTCCAACGACGGCAATTGTCTTCGATTTCAGATCTCTCACAGGTCTTCACCACCAATGTACTGTCTACCATTGTCGTCGCCAGCAACACCAACAAGCTCGGTTTTATCTTCACTGTATGAGTGGAGTTTCCACTCACGATCAACAGTCAGAACTAACCAGCGAGAATATTCCGAATCAAGTAACACAGGTCTTCTATATTCTGTGTTTCCTCTCACACACACACTATTGCTTATACGACTGTCCGTCACTTCACATTGTTGTATACCTTCTCTTGTACACGAAGGCCGGATTTATCTACTGTGTTAATTCTATGTCGCATGCACTCGCACACAGGCACAAACAGTTTCACTTTGTTAATAAATTTATTCTCATTATATATCTAACGGTTGAGTTTGTCCTAAGTTCTTTTACTGGCATAATGGCTCGCGTCTCTCACGAAGAGCCTTCTATCTTACATATATCTTATTTTTATGTTCGACCGTGCGACATGGTAAAAAGGACTTTTACCGTCTACGTCGCCATCTCCTTTGGTTCGCATGGTCGAAGTATTACAAGCTTATTTTCTAGACAAAAAGATTGCTGTCAAACTCCCTGAATTTTGTTAATATCTTTCCAACATGCATGGTGAATTAGTGCTTAGTCCAATTTGATTAGTGCATTGGTGTAGGGTTGAAGAATAGAATAAAACAATGTGTCGGTGTGTGTTCTGATAGACACACTATAGGAATTGGAATTCTTTTAAAGTCATTTCCAAAGCATATTTGGGAAGTGGAATTTTTCTAAGTTGTTTCAAAAGCATAGGAAATGACTAGCATATTTTTATATATATAAAGTTAATTGCAGAATAAAACTGTTAGGTCATCGACTCAAAAAGCCGTAGCCCACCAATGACCACATATAAGAAGTACAACATAGACCACAAAACCAAATTAGTAAAGGGAAGTCAAAATTTTTATACATAAGAATAAAAATCGATTAAAAATACAATAGAATAATATAAATAAATAAACTGCGATTAAAAAGTTGATTAAAAATATTAGAGACCGGTACAAATACAGTAGAATAAAAAAATATATATATATAGAAAATATATAGAGAAAAAAATAATACATAGGGAGACGTAGCACAACAGTTCATTCGCTGAGGCCAATAAAAGAAGTTCAAGATAAATAGTACGAAAGTTCAACTACCTGCCTCATGACAGCAAATTTAGTAGGTAAAATCCAATTCCATAAACAGGAATACCGAAGCACACGGGACAAAACAACAACAGGACATCCAAAGTGTGGCAAAGTAAAATCCAAGTTTCACCATTCCGCAGGTAACATCAATAAAGTCAAACCATAAACATTTTTTTATTTACAGTGGATTACAAGTATAGGTCGGAATACAAACACAGAACACCTATGGCCATTTCGGAGGTATATCACCGTATTTAGTGCACAATAGAGCACAAATTAGTGATAACCCCTTCTTCAGCGTAAAAAAGACACACAGACATCAACGAAGTCAAAAGAAATTATAATTATGAGAGCAAGCTTAAATAAATAATAATATGGACTAGACCAAAGAAAAAGAAAAAAGATCTAATTTTTAGTATACCCCAGGTTTGCTAACTAAAAACTATGATTTTTATATAGATCCGCACCCGGTGGAAAAACTGAAAAAAAAAAAGTGTAGTAGTTGAAGTGCACCGTATATTGAACAAATATGAAGGAAAAAATGCGCGCTACGAAAGAGGGGGGTCGGGAGATGGCTCGGAAAATTCACACAACCCGAGCACTAAATCTCAACGTCCGGTCACAGGAGTGAAACAAAAATCATGTAATACTTCTAATGCAATGTATATTGAACAAATATGAAGAAAAATATGCGCGCTGGCAAACGGGAGAGCCCGTTCCACTATCGGCGTGTGGTTGACAGTTGGTTTTATTAGAAACAGGGTTTCCCTGAGACGGACATTCGCTTATATATATATGTGTGCGTGTGTGTTAAAAAATAAGTCAATTCTCCCTATGATCACAGCTTATCTGCTATATATCACATCTTCTACTGGTTTTAGTCACTGAACTGTGGCCATGCTGGGGCATTGCATTGAAAGGGTCAGTTGAACAAATTGACACCAGTACTTATCTTTAAGCAGGGTACTTATTTTATTGGTCTCTTTTGCTGAACTGCTAATTTATGGGGACATAAACAGGCAGTTGAAAACTGCCTGTTGTTGTCAGGCAATGGTGGTGAGCCAATATATACACAAAGTTGCTTTAATCAATTACATTCTCCATACATGATTGGGCTTTAGCCAAAGTGAGAAATTATTCAAGAAATAAATTATCCATTACTACTTTACAACAATATTTCAAACAGTTTCATTTTTACAATTATTTGTGTTGTTCTAAATTTATTACCTTCAAATTTCAATGATGAATTTCCATCTTTATATATATATATGTGCTGCTTTCGGATTTATATATATATTATGTGTTACGTCAGCTCCGTTCGTAATTACTTGCACATACTTCGTATCATTTTCGTCTTGAGTATTCATCCTAACAAAAAATGGGCACTACTTAATTACAGAGATCCCGTATGGTTAGGGTTAGTCCTTTCCTCTTGAAACCCCTTACTCAACAGTACAACAAAGCTCTCACATCGAACTGCTCTATTAACACAACAAATACATGAGTGTTATAAGTATTTTTTTAATATCCTACAGTCCCCGGTGTAATAGCTTGTCATCTAAATGAGTTACGGAAAATATTAAGGAATGCTTTGCACAGTATCGTCAAGAACTTGGTATATGTACCAGAATTCTATTTCTTGGATTTGTAGTATTAATTCGGTTTGTGATCACAAAATGAAAGTGAGAAATTATTGTGAGTAAAAAGCATGGAAATTTGTAAAATATTATTGGTATCGTAGTTTCCACTTTTTTGAACGTGGTATATGCCTCTGTAGTTATAAGTATAGGAATCTGAAGAATTCAATAAATAAATAAATAAGTTATTTGACATGTTCTTTCAGTTTGTGCTAACAAACCGAAGGAATTCCTTATTTCTAAAGGAGTCTGTTTATATAAATCTTTATACACACACACACATACATACATACATACATTACATTTCGTCAAATCAAAATGTTTCTAGACAAAGCTTCACATTGTTAAAGTAAGGGAGACTAGAAAACTATGATGTTCTTAATGAGTAAAAAAAAAAAGAAAAAACCTTCAACCCGGGGAATCGAGTGGGGTGGTACGCACTATATAAATAAACTAGGCATAGAAATGTCGAACTTTTTCTTATCTAAGTATTTTTCAGTTCCCACCATTCAAATGACACCAAATGTCATTTAAATTGCTAGAACTATGTTTAGAGTATTGAACACGATCTGTAAGTTTATTTGCATTGCAAAGTGTAGTGAGGAGATTAATTTCCGATTAAATAAACAATTTTTACTTGACTCGTATATCGTAGAATGATGAGGTTATCACCAATCATGCTATTCAATCGGTTTGACGGGCAACACTTGGTTGAAATTACCGAAATACGACAACTTTTTACATGAAATAACTTCGAATACAAAATTTTTTATCTGTTCTATAATACAAAATATACAAGTATACGAAGTTTGAAAGTGTTTCGGTACCAAAAACACTATATAAAACATTAATGAAAAATGTTGCCCGTCAAACCAAAAAGATCCAACATTTAACAACTTGATGCTTAAACACCATTTTGATCTTTGTTGAGGGAGAATATGTGACTTAATATTATCCCTTCTTAGACTTAGAATATTACGGTTTAAAACAGGTATGGAGAAAATGAGAAATAAGAAATTACTCATTTTACCCCATTTACCAATTTTGCCAACCCCAATCCTTCATATTCAATAATTGGTAGAAATTTATTAACACACAGTTATGTGTGTACATTCACTGACTGTCACATAACCAAACTATTTGATTCAAGTTTTAGATAGACTTCTCAGTTTTCATAAATATTTTGATTCTCTAAGTTCTTTTTAAAAAAAAGAATAATAAAAACATCAGAGAAAACTTATTGTATTATTACAGTTTTATCAATAACATACCTGCAAATTTACCTGCAAAAGGAAAAGAAACTATAGAACAAACGAAGGGATCTCTTGCGTCGCAGATCAATCTGCTAGAAATAGCAGCAAAATATCCCTTTTTAGAGAACTAGATAATTCTTTAATATATCATCAGCAATAATGAGACTAGTAAAGAACAATAGATACTTCAAATATTCAAATAAAAGGTTTGCATAATAAGTAATAATAAAGTGACATTACTCTTATGTAATAGTTTAAACGAGCAATTCCTCGCTGCTATTTCTAGCAGATCTTGAAAACCTTAATGAAAAGAGTTCCTTCAGATGAAGAAAAAGAAGTAATTTAATATATTTTCTACTTATGAATATGTAAAATATGCATTTTCTCAGTATGGTATACACTTGAAATTTTCTCCTGAAACCGAAAAAAAAAAGAGGTTCAGTCGTTTAGAGAAAGTGATTTACTGAGAAAGGAAAACAATGGCAACTATCTTACCTTCTTGTTGTAGCCCGTCCTTTCTTTTTTCTTTTCTTCTTTCTTTGGAAGATGAATTTGTCACAAAAACTGAACAATTTTATCTTTGGTTACTCGACGAGGACTTTTGGGATCAATATTTATAAAATGAAATAAACGGTCAAACAGTTTCCAAGATTGCAGTGTCCCAAAAGGAGTCTGTCGAACAGCTTCCAAGATTATAATTTCCGAATATCATTGATAATTGCCGAAGAAGAGTATAGTCTGCATCAATCAAAATGACGGGAGCAAAATGCCGAACTTGAAAGCATTACAGCTATTCTATCTCTTACGCTCGGTTTTCAAATCTAGCAAAAATCGATTTTAACAAGGTGTCCTTCGCGCTTAATACAACTAATTCAACTTCTTTGTAAAAATCTGAAAGTGGTAATTAAATAAGCTGGAAGAATTTACCAAAATCGACTCAAGTGTATCATCTCTCCTCTTGGAGATATGGACGTGTCAAAAGAAATTAGCAAACCGGAAGCGTATAAGGTTCTTCACGCTTGATGTAACCGAGATCACCGAGTTAACATATTTAAGTTATCGATTAGAGAAAGTTAATGGAAAAAGAAAATAATGAAAAGCAATGAAAAACATGTTACCTTTTTGTTTCCGACGACTTTTTCTGATGAGGACTTCGTCACAGAAATTGGAAAGTTTTATCATGAGTTATTCTACGAAGAAGGAAACTTTTGACCCTCCTCCAAGATTACGGTTTCCCAGTATTGTTTACAATATAATTGCATAAGATTATCGTCTACATTAATCATCAAAATGATAAAGAGAGACGAGGCAGAATGCATTAACAGAATTTAGTCTTTTTCGTTCTGTGTTCAATTCTTGTAAAAATCAACTTCAACAACTTTATAGTTAAAAATAATTTAACATATGTACTTTAGGCGATCTTTCGATACTAGGCCGGAATATCGGCCTTTTCCGTAAAAAGTGTCCGTTATTCCGGCCTAGTATCGAAAGATCGCCGAACTTTAAAAGGGTTAATGAAGTAAACAGCAAGAATTTACCGAAGGCAATTCAAGTGTATCTCTTCCTTTGGACACATGGCCTTGATAAGAAGAAATAATTCCAGTTTGCCTTTTTACAAAGGAAAAAAAAAAAAAAGAAGTTCCTCATACCTGACAAAGAAATCGCCTTGTTAATCTATATTCCATTTAAAATTTAGTAGAAAAAGAGAACAACGAAAAAATATCTTACCTTGTTTCCGACCACTTGAGTGATGGCTCAGTCACAGAAATTGAACAATTTATCTCCATTATATCTGGGTTATTCTACGATGACTTTTAGATTTTTATTTGAGAAATAAAAGTATCTAGATTCAAAAGTGTCATTGATAATATAATAATTACCAGCTGTCATGGTAATCGCTTCAAAATATTGACAATATAATTGACCAAGAAAAGTGTCGTCTGCTTTCAGTCAAAATGTCGGAGAACCACAGCGGAATGCTGAACTTGTTGTATTAGGTCGTTTTTCTTTTTAACGTTCAGTATTGAAATTTTTAAAAAATCGATTTTGATATTCTTGATTTCGGGATTAATAATGTAATTAAACTTTCTGTGGGATTTCGAATTGGGAATAAAATAAGCAAATAATAAAGTAATCAAAATCGACGCAACTAAGTGTCTATCTTCTCTTCGACACGGCCTTGTAAAATTATATGTACATAAATATATTATGCACTTGCAATTTGTCCTTGATTCTAAAATGTTTCTTCATGCTTGACGAAGAGGTTCTCTCGTTAGTTTATAAATGTATTTAAGTTATTGACTGGTGAAAGTAGTCTAACTGGAAAAAGTAAGCAGTAAAAGAAAAACAAGCACATTACCCTCTCCGCGCATCTTGTGGAAAATGACTTCGTCACTAGAAACGAAGAGGTTTACCTAAATTATGCTTGGTTTATTTTTCAAGGAATTTTATACTTTAATTTGTGAAATATAAAATCTTGTCTAATAACCACAGAGATTATAGTTGCTAGGTATTATCAATAATACAATTACGTAAAAGAATTATCGTCTGCATTCAGTAAGAACAACGGAGATAGCCGAACTTACACTTTACTGTTTCGGGTCTCTTTTAAAGTTCTATGTTCAAATATTGAAAAATCTAATTTTACCATTATTTTCTTCGGGGTTAATAAAGTAATCCCTCTTTTTATAAGATTTAAAAGAGGTAATAAAGCACCGATGATATACTGAAATCGACTTAGCAAAATCCCCCTTCTTTGACATTCAAACTTGTCGAAAGCTATTACAAGTACTTTCGTTATGAGTGATAGTTCCAAAAACATTAATGGCGTCGTGCCATATTTATAAATTACTATTTGCACTGTTGAATGGTAGGTAGATTGACAGAATCAGTATGGATCCAGACAAAATAAATACATTGCAGTGTTTAACTTTATTTCTTCATAGTTTGAGTTCAGATCGTGTCAGGGTCGATTTAAACTCGCTGAATTATTCTGACGAAACATGCAGCCTTGTACCATTGTTAGAAATCTTTATTATTATTTCGCACAAAAGCGGTAGATTAGCAGAATCGTTCATACGGCATTTTTTTTTCTGACTCTTTCTGCTCGGTTTTAAATACGTGTTCTGAGTTCAAATTCCGCCATGGTCAATAAAATAACTGTCAAAGTCTGGAGTTGATACAAATATAATCGGCTATAACCCTCTTCCCAAATGTGAGAGACGTGCTTAATGTTATAAATCAATATAATGCAACAGTATAAATATCTATAAAAGTAAAATTATATATAAACATTCCCTATTTTGGCAATATCCACTGGGATATATTTCCAAACTTTTGACTATTAAAGAAATATTCTCACTCTTCTTATATATTTATGGCTACTTAGCCATTCAAGTGTGAATTATTAGTATATCTTGACTTATGCAATTCATTCCATCAAACGAACGACTATACATTGGCGATTGTGGAAATGGTGATAAATGTCCGTCATTCGACGATGAGGTTTCAGTTGTTCGATTAACTGAATTGCCTTCCCTTTTATTATGTGACAAGGCTGAACCTTTTGGATAAGAGGTATATTCCACCCAACGGGCTTCTATACAGTTTCCGTTTATCCAATTTCAGTACAAGGCATATACATCAAGCCAAGGTAAAATAAAATATTTGCTCACGAAGTCACGCAGTGGGATCGAACCTAGGAGCTCATAGTTACAAAGCGAACTGGAGTTGTTGCCCTAACTTGATAAGATCAAATTAAGATATTAGCCATTGAGCTAATGTTTTTGTCTCTATTCATTGCATAGATAATTATTAATTATAGGCGCAGGAGTGGCTGTGTGGTAAGTAGCTTGCTTACCAACCACATGGTTCCGGGTTCAATCCCACTGCGTGGCACCTTGGGCAAGTGTCTTCTACTATAGCCTCGGGGTGACCAAAGCCTTGTGAGTGGATTTGGTAGACGGAAACTGAAAGAAGCCCGTCGTATAGATGTGTGTATATATATATATATATGTGTGTGTGTGTGTTTGTGTGTCTGTGTTTGTCCCCCCACCATCGCTGGTGTGTTTACGTCCCCGTAACTTAGCGGTTCGGCAAAAAGAGACCGATAGAATAAGTACTAGGCTTACAAAGAATAATTCCTGGGGTCGATTTTCTCGACCAAAGGCGGTGCTCCAGCATGGCTGCAGTCAAATGACTGAAACAAGTAAAAGAGTAAAAGAGTAATTAATTAGATTATTTTTTTCCCTATTGTAAGTATGACATAACTTTATATATAATTACATATGTATGTAATTTTATGTCTTTTATTAATTGCTTCATTTATTTTCTTTACTTTATCCAGGACAAAGACTTTGAATTTGATGATCATGATCCCTTTTTAATGAGTGATGCGAGATCAAGAACTTTTGTAGATGATGAAGATGACGTTGATGGCTCTGGTGATGAAGTTAGTGGTGACGGATCCTCTGTAAATAGAAATTATCCAGGTAAGATGCTATAATGTTCCTATCAAATGTGTTTTACGATTTTCTAAACAGGTGTAGACCCTTTCAAAAGTAGCATTGGAAAATTCATTCAGAATACTTCTTTTAGATTTCCTAATCATATATTACTTATTGTTAATTATCCTTGATGCTTCAAATGTATTTATACTGGAAACAAAAAAAAAAAAATAAGACTGGATGAGCTCCAGAGATTCCATATATATGAATAACATTATTGGATACAGGAAATCATAATATTTGGTGGTGGTTATAGTTATTGACAATATAAGAAAATTTCAATTTTTACATCAAACATATTTCTTACATGTGGCTGTGTGGATAGAAGCTTACATCCCATTCATGTAGTTTTGGGTTCAATCCCATTGCATTGCATGTCGAGCAAGTGTCTTCTACTATAGCTCCTTATTAATTAACACACTCATCAGTTCAATTTCTACTCATTTATAATTTTCTTCTAAAATTTTCTTTGCTTCTTGCAACTTCTCAATAGTTTTTGACTTTCTTAATTTTCATACTTAGGGAAAAAATGAAATTTTCTTCAACTCTGGACTTAAATTATACTCACCAACTTTTTCTTTCTTTTCAGATTTTTACCGGATAACATTCAAAGTACTATACCTTAGGGATTTACATGGATTACAAAATACATCTAGCCTACACTACCGTCATATTTCAGAACAGATCCAAACATTTGTATCTCAGCTCTACAACAACAAAGTTCGTGTCAACATTATTGGCTATACAGTCTCTAAGTAAGTTTTCTTTCCATCTTTCTCTCTTCTTCCTTTTCTTCTTTTCTCTCTTCCCTCTGATCTCAATCAAATAAATGTTGTTTTGATTTTTAATAGCTTCATCATTGAAGAATTGAGGTTATTAATTGTTTGTTCTGCGAAAGGCATCAGAGACAGCTTCTTATCATGTACAATTTCAGCGGGAGGATAAAATATTGGTAGATTGTATATAATATGTGTGTGTGCTACCTTTCATAAGGCAAATCTTAAACAGTTTGTGTCAGAAAGGGCATCTGGCTCTAAAACACTGCCTCAGAAAGTCCTCTGTAATTCATACCAACATGATAAAGCAGATGTAAAGGGTCAATACATATATACATCAAATGGCTGCAACTGAGATGCATTTCACCCCACTGTACCAGGAATCTCTGTCCCCCATTAGCTATGGTCAGTCCTCAATTTCATGGCAATAAAAATCTCTCACATTCTACAAGACTCAAGTGAAGCCCATAAGAGGTACTGTTCTCACATTTGGGATGCTGCTGTTATGCACATAACTATGTTGGACTTCATCTAGAGAAGAGCCATTCAGCTGATTAGCATTAAATCATTGACAGGCAATTTCCAGCCTCTAGTCTACAGACATGTTGTTTCTCAAATCTTCTCTTTGTTCATATCTTTCCTACTGGTTTTGACTAACAGCAGTTCAGAACAACATTAAAGGAATAAATCTCACTGGTTTTAGAGAGCCTACAAAGGCCATACACACTACCCCTTCTCTTGACTCAGCAAGTTAAAAAAAAAAGCATCTGCAAGGTATAAGAGCAAAGATATGTAGGGAAATGCTGTATTGTAAAACCTGGTCAACCCAAGCAGCACCACTGAAAACTGAGGATGTAGAACTGACAATGGAGACAACTCAGTAAGAAAAAAGACTTAAGGCATTTCATGTTAGTTTATTCTAAATAATTGCTGTTGTTTGCACAGTTTTTCATTGTTTTCATTAAATGCTATTGAAACTAGTTTGATAATTTCCTTTACTTTGTTTCCATATTTCAGTCGAAATGCCTATGTTTCCATGGATTTAGGCACAAGTGAACTCACCAATGCAAAAGAAATCAAAAACACACTCTATTCAGAACTTTCAAGAGGTCGACTTGGAAACTTTACTGTGTCCACAGAAAATTTTAGTTTCAATGCACTTGGAGGTATAGAATCTTTTGCTTTCTTATGTATCTATATATATACACACACACACGTGTGTACGTGTGTGTGTGTGTTTGTGTGGTATGGGGGAGGTATGCATAAAATCCCAGATTTAAAACCAAACATACACCCAGTGGTATCATAGAACCTATTTTGCTTAGAATGATTGAAATACACATTTAAGCCAAGTAATGTATATGAAACCTTAGGTATGGTTTTAAAGTTCAAGATATCTCATAATCACACATATGCTAGTAAACAAAATCTTGAGTGTTATCTTAAAGCATATTGTTAAAGAAAGATTCTTACCAAGAACATGTAGACTTAAAAAAAAAAAATAATCAGAGTTACAGAATGTCAATCATTTCATTTATAGTGAGGAATAAAAAGATGAACAATGGAGACAACTCAGTAAGAAAAAAGACTTAAGGCATTCTGTAACTCTGATTATTTTTTTTTTTTAAGTCTACATGTTCTTGGTAAGAATCTTTCTTTAACAATATGAACATTTTAGGCATTTCCTCTTCTACAAAGAGAAAGATGAAAAGGAATTTTTAGCCTGGTAGTTGTTTTTCACTCATCATGCCAATTGAACTTATCAACATTACATAAAGGCATCTTTTAGTTAATTGCTGTGAACACGCACCCTCACGAGATTCCTTAGATTCTGCACTTTGCTATAGGCTTAGTGTAGTCACTAGATTTCTCTGTTGAAGTAATAACTTTACCTCGTGAGTTACCATTTCTAATATAAAGCACTTTTTTTCTGCTGCAAAGGTCTGTCTTCTATACAGAGTACCATAATGAAACACAGCTAAATGTTAATTATGTCTTTAGATCTACTTTCCGCTAAATAATATTTACTTGTCTAACTATAGGGTAATTGTATTTAATTATAGGATAATTATTGTTATGTAATTTCCTGAAATATATGTCTAGCATTAATGTATTATAAAAACAGTTGAACAGTGATTTAGAAATTCTGAGGTTTAAATTGTAGCAAATGCTAATAATTTCTTTATAATAATTGTACTAGTCTTTATTTATACTTTTATATACATACATTCTTACATACATAAATACATATATGCATTCATGTATACTTATATATGCACTCATGTTTACATGTTTATGTGTATACATCTATATCTATCTATCTATCTATCTAGCTATCTATCTATTTATATATATATATATATATATATATATATATATATATATATATATATATATATATATATATATATATATATATAAGTGCACATATGTGTGTGTGTGTATACAAAGTATGGATACACTCATAGACATACATGCAAATGCACACATACACATACACACACACACACAACCAGGCTCATATATGTATGCTTATATGTTTTAGGCATATGTGAACATGTCATTAAAAGTCATCAAAAAGTGGAAGTTTCAAGTACAGAATATATGACTACATAACTATATCGGTAGTCTTCCTTATGTTACCAAATATTTAAGCTGCTAAATATATTGGTAAGCTACAAAATTAGGAAAAAAAAGATGTAAGATCTTGAAAGAAAGCAATAAAAAATATCTAAGACTTTCCAAATTCAGCATTTGATTATGTAAGTGGTCTACAAGATCTCCCAACCTCCTATAAATAGCAGCAAATCTCTTTGTAATCCTGCCCTGCTGTGAGGACAAACTAAATAATATAGTCCTTTGGTTTACTAGATACCCTTAAAAATCTGGGATGGTTATGGCTAGAATGTCCCTTTGATTATAGGCCTGCTCGAGGAAGCTAAGCTGGAACAACATATATGTTGTAAAAGGAAACCTCTATGCAGTTGCTTGGCCTACAAGAAATAGCAACCAAATCCCTTAAGAATCACACACTTGCAATTAACATTGAACGATTTAATCTCTGTTGAGCGATTAAAAGGGATGGTCATAACTGGATAAATGTCTGACCATAAGTTTACTTACTAGCTGTTACTTCAAGCTAAACAGTATCAATGTATTTGTTATTGGCTAAATTTTCTATAGGGTAATTTTCTTTATTAATTTTAGTTAAATGAATCGTATCTAAGTGCATTAGTAGCATAAGAAATGAGTAAATGTGTATCTATGCATTTTTCTTTATTCTTTAATATACTTTGATAAAATGTATGTGCTGGCCCTTCCATACATACACATGCAGTAAAGAGAAAATATCAGAACAAGTTATTGTGATATGCTACAGCACTGGGACCCAAACAATATATTGTGATACTGTTCTCTGATGAGATGCAACTAAGTGCACTGTCAAGAAATTAAAAAAATGAAATAAAATCTATCTTTAAAAATTGCAAAGTACAAGCTTGGATTCTAAATGAAAAATTTAACTTTGCTTCATTTATTAAATGTTGAAGTAATTAATTAATAATTTTCTAAAATATAAATTATTTCTATGTATAAGCTACAATTTTTTAAAAAAACTTTTTATCAGAAATATACCAAAGCATTTTTATTTGCACTGAAGCATACCACGGACAAAAGAAATGCGTGATCCATTGCTCTATAATCCATTGCTCTATAATCTAGATGTATCTAAAACGATTTTAGAGATTACTCTCAATTCTGAGACTTAATGAATAAAGTAACATGTACACATGCCTACATGTACACATGCCTACATGATTGTGTGTACATATACAACAGTAGACATACAAGCATAGACTAAGATGAGCATGATGGATCTTATTTCTCTCTTTCTCTCTCTCTCTCTCTCTCTACATCTTTCTATCTCTCTTGCATAATAACTTAAATGCAGGCCACAAACATACATACACATAGTTTTTATGTTCTTGTTGTTTTTGTTAACTCATAGTTTCTACAAGAGTGAATTAAAGCATGACCAACGTTTTTTTTTTTTTTTCTCGGAATGGCAACCACTGTCACTCTTCATAACTAACCTCACAACAGCCGTCTCACTGAATTAATCAAGCATCAAACTGTGTGGATATTTCTTCTCACCATTTAACCCTATTTTCCAATTTTATGTTATTTTATTTTATCAAATTTTACATTTTCAGTTGTCTTCTTTTTCTTTGCTTGTCTAGCTTAAAGCATTGTTCTACAATATTAGTCTTTACTAGTATTTTATCACTCTTTAGTGAAGGGTTTGCTTCTGTGTATAATGGAAGCCATATCATCTGTCAGTAAGAGCTCCTCCATTGGAGGGTGATTCTGCAAGAGAAAATGAGAGAGAAGCAAAATTGACTCTGTATGTGACTGGCCTTTTAGTTTATTGTCCCCTAAGGATGAAAGGCAAAGTTGATCTTGACAGAATTTGAACTCAGAATTCAATAAAAAAAATGGAACAGTTACTACAAGGCATTTGTCCAGTGCTCTAACAAATCTACTAATCAACCACCTTCTCTATAGGTGTATAGTCTTGGTTATTTAAAGTTATTATGTGAAGGTGCCTAGCTTATTGGTTAGTCTAACAAACATTAGATTATGTGCTCAGTTCTGAAACTGTACACTATAATGTCTTCTTGAGCAAGGCACTTCATATTGTTTCAGTTTACTCTGTTGAAAATGAGTACCAGAAGAAGCTGGGAGTTAACCCTATGGTAACCTAGCATACTGTTTAGGAGGATTCTTGAACTCTCTGTTGCTTACATACCTCAGAAATCAGGACAGTTTCTGGCCTCTCAAGCCCGCACACCCGTGACAAAGTTTTTAAAAATTTAAACTATTTGATATGGAAATGGGCTGTATTTGTTTCTCATATCTTAGTTATGCTTTATGGTTGATCTCTGATTAGATTAGTCTTTCTTTAATTCTTTAGAAATTAAATCACCCATAATTTTTTCCCCCTTCTTTTACATATCTAAACATTATACAGTAATACATCCAATGCAGGAGTTGCTATATGGTTGCTCAACCTGCTAGAAATAGTAGTTAATTCCCCTCAAATTATAAAAAAGTGTTAGCAAGACACATCAGATAAGGTAGTCTTACATGCATAATGATTAAGGACAAGAATGGTTGGAATGGTATTACCTGTAGATCTGCTAAATAAAAGCTGGCCATGTGTGTATAAATAACGATATTAACATTTTTAAAATGTTCTAGCATGGGTGGGAAACAAAATTTTTTAAAATTAAATTCATAAAACAAAGTGTTAGTATCATATAGAATCATCATCACCATCACCACTACCACGTACCATCATGATCATCATCATTATAATCACCTTATTTTTTGAGCATCCATGAATTAAAACTATATTTTAAGCTGTCTAATATCTCTTATGATTTAAAATGCTCTATTCTTAAATATATATGTATTCCTCTCGACTGAATACCTACTCAAGACCATGATCATTGCTACATGCATCATGAACACTGTCAAATGTATCACCTACATGGTGGCATGCCCTGGCAGAAATAGTAAACAAGTCTCTCTCCAGCTTTAGCCTACCATCTTAAAAATGGGAATAACAAACTGAATAATGTAGTCCTAATATGACACTAAAAACAAAAATGTCATGATGGCCACAGTTGGAATGCCTTTGATTCCAGTGTTACTCAATCAGCACCATCCACGTCTCCATCTTTTTTGTCATTTCTGTCAACTACTGTCATTATGTTTATTATCATTACTACAGACACACCAACACCACCACCACCACCACCACCCCCCCCATCATCATCATCATCATCATTTTCTGTTATGATGCTGAGACATTTCATCTTTGAGATGGTTTCAATGTGTATGTGTATTTATATGTAGATGCATTTATATAGATACAAACATGCACACTCACGTGCGTGTGTGCATGTGTGTGTGTGTGTGTGCGCGCGCGCGCGTGTATGTTTCATATGACACAAATCAAGGGTGATTCCAGAATACAAACACTAAATATTGCCTGTGACATTTACTCTAATGCTTGAACATGATTACTGACCTTTGCTCCTCTTCCACCTCAGCTGGCACTTTCTCCTCGCCCACTTGTTTTTGTAATTTTATGTGTGATCCTACAAAGCCCTTTTTTTTTTTTTTACTTCTAACTGGTAAACTTTGAAGAATATTTCACACTTAACTGCCTTACCTTTTATTTGCTATCAGCTTATGTAATCACCTTAAGGAGTTAAAAGAAGTGTGTGTGTGTATACTCACACAAATATGTGTACACATTTATGTGTGTCTCTATACACAGTTACATGTGTGGGCGTGTGTTTGTATGTATATTTATGTGTTTGTGTATATATATGTATGTGTGTGTGTGTATGTGTGTGTGTATATGCATAAAACTGAGAATGTTAATCACATTTGTGTATGTTGTTTGTTCAGTAATATGTAATGTTTGGATTGGTTTAACTTTTCTACTTATCTTTTAACTGTTATTCCCTGCTGCCTGCTCAATTATTTTCTTTTAGCTGTAAGTACTTAAAGCGTCTGCGAAGTAATTGCTTTGACAAAGTTTACCATTTATTTTTATCTGTCGAAAAGCAAGGGAACAGTCAATGCTTTGTTCACAGATTTCATCTTAGATAATATGCCATCATATCTAGAAAAAGAAAGTTTGTCTTTCAGTAATTTAATGCTGTGGAAAGCAAGACATAATCCTCATTAACAGCTGTAAAAAAATGTGGAGAAATTATTTAAGTATTTCTTTTGTTCTGTAAAATATTCTAATGCTCTATTCTAACAAGAGTACAATATTTTACATTTATTTAGTGATTCTCTCACTACTACTTCAGCAGCAAATATGGTGAAATCTTATACATTGATGAGAAGGTTGGATAAAACCGAAACATATTCAAAGTTGTCTCTCATACTTGCAAATAGTTAAAATGATATTAAGTCTATAACTAAATATTGAGGTTTTTACATTGACTTTAATATTATTGTTCAAGTGGGTGGCATCTTCAAGTGATTTATTTTCTGTAAAACACATGAGTGCCTCAGATACATTGACACAAATAGATATATCATAAACAGGTGTCAAGGTTTCAAGCCTTATTGTCAATCAGTTTGAGTATGATTGAGTAAATTTTTTCTTTTCAGTTTCCCCAGTGTGTGTGTGTGTGTGTGTAGTCATACATATCACACATGTATATGTGTGTATATACATGCCTGTGTGTATACTTATATATATATATATATATATATATATATATATATATATATATATATATATGTATATATATATATATATATATATATATATATATATATATATATATATATATATATATATATGTATATATATATATATATATATATATATATATATATATATATATATATATATATATATATATATATATATATGTATATATATATATGTATGTATATATATATATATATATATATATATATATGTATATATATATATGTATGTATATATATATATATATATATATATATGTATATATATATATGTATGTATATATATATATATATATATATATATATATGTATATATATGTATGTATATATATATATATATATATATATATATATATATATATATATGTATATATATATATATATATATATATATATATATATATATATATATATATATATGTATATATATATATATGTATATATATATATATATATATATACACATAATGTATATATATATATATATATATATATATATACACATAATGTATATATATATGTGTGGGTGTGTATGTATGTATGCTTGTATGTATAAATGTCAAATATAATTTTTAGTGTCAAATTTTGTATATACATATATGTGTTGATGCTGAAACTTTGAATATTTCCCTTGAGTACATGATTAAGTTGTTTAATAATTGAAAGTGTGTAAGTAATAACAGTTTAAAATATCAGTTTCAAATTGTGTGTGTGGGCATACATACATATATATGTATATATATATAGGTATACATATGTGTGTGTGTGTGTACTAGCATGGTGCTATCAAGAGAGATCAGATATGAAGATATGAGTGAATGACCCTGATACACTTACCTCATTCTCAGTAAAAATATATGAAAATTAGCATTATGTGTAGCATAGTTTCTTAACATCATGTGCTGTTTTGTTTTCTTTTACTAATTACTTAATTGCACTTAACTGTTGCACATTTGGAATGTGTGTGGCTTGTTTATGAGTGGTCAGTTTATTTTCATATTTTATTAATTGAAATATCAAGTATTACAAGAGAGTAAGTGCGTGTATGTCGTGTGTCGAGTGAGAGAGTGTAAATAAAAATATATTTAAAGTAAATGAAATTAAATTTTTCCCTACTAAAAATGCAGCCGTTTAATTTATTTAAACTGCCTTTTTCACTTAATTGCTGTGATGTTAGAAATGTGGAATTGTCTTTTTTTACGCTCCATCTAACCTGCTGTTTTTTGGTAGTTTTCTAATTTCTGTCTTTCTTTGATTTAACTCTTTTTGAATCTACGTGGATGTAACTTGCTCTTTCTCTGATGTATATTCTCTTCTTTCTCTTTTTTCTCTTCACTTTGCTCTTTCTATCTCTAACATAGAAGTTTTTCTGGTAATGTTTTCGTTTTCCAAGTGACACAAGAATACTGACCTTAGAAATTTGAGGATTATTTTGATTGAAGTTTATTTTGTTTTTCATTTCAACAAAAATATTTTTAATTTTAAATTGGCAAAACTGATTTTTTAAAAAATTTTAAACTAAAATTAATTTACACAGAAAAATATGAATTACTGAAATTTTAAGAATATCAAAATCAAAACTTCGAAGAGAATTAAAAAAAAAATGAAATTGAGATTTGAATAAATATATGTATATATATATATATATATATACATTTCATGATATATTTATTTGAATTTCTGAATTTGTTAGAATTTAATATTCAAAATTTTTCCGAAGTCGTTAGGTGAGGAAAACCAGTTTAGTAATATGAAATTTTGAATATATAAAGCAAAAAAAGAAATTTGATAAAAACTTGAATTAAAATTTCCATTTCTGATACATATATCTCTGTTCTCCACTCAACACTTTGGTTGTGCATGTCGAAACATCTAGTTAGCATGCTATCATCTCTTTGCATGGTGTTTTTTCAGTAGTTGCTCAACTGACTAACGTGGTAATTCTAACCAAAAGAAAGCAAAAGAGATCAAAGAACTTGACTTTGTTTACTTCCAGATATATATTGTCCACAGAAAGTTGGTCGTCAACCTGCTGAACTGACATGGACTGGGCCAAATCTCGCTCACCTCATGGTGAACAACCTGTTCCCTTGTGACGGATATGTCACCAAATGGGCGTATTATGTTGCTGTCCCCACCAAAGAGTTCGCTGCTTCCATATGGCGTCCAGTTGATGAGTTTAAATTCTATCTCTTACACAAACAACTGATGCCAGCTACAAAAGTTGGATTCAACGAATTTACCTTACCAACTCCAGTCCTTGTTGAAAAGGGAGACTTCATTGGCCTTCACTATCCAAGAGCTGCTAAACAGGGAGCAATTGGTGGGTCAACGAGTGGTCGTAGTGACACACCTGCTGCCGAGTTATACGAAGCCTATTCTGGAGAACTGTTTGAAGAACTTATGACACCTCACGCTGAATTTGACATGAAATGGCTTGGTTTCCAGAAAGGCCAAAAAACATTTTCTATTCAAGCTATCATGGATTATACTGGCATTGAGGGTACAGTTTCTTTACTTAGATTACCTTCTAAATTGTTATCACTGTTGTTTCATTTCACGTTACCCTCCAATGATTATGATTTTACTCTTTCTTTCACTTCAAAACTTCAGAATAGTTTCATTTTTTCTTCACTTTTATCTATTTCTCTCTCTGTATGTTTATTATATATATATATATATATATATATATATATATATATATATATATATATACATATACATACATACGCACATTAGAGGCACAATCACAGCTGTGTAGCTGCAAAGTTTATTTTGCAATGATGTGGTCTTTAGGTTCAATCCATAATGCAACTCCTTGGACAAGTACCTTTTACTATAAGCTTAGGTTGGTGTATGTTTATAGTGGCTTGGTATAAAAGTGCTTATCGTTTATGTTGTGTTCTTTTTATGTCTCATAACTTAGTACTTTGACATATATAGATCAATCAAATAAGTTCCACACTGAAATAAGTACTGGGCTGTTACCAGCTTGATGGCAATCCAATGATTAAATCCAGTAAAAGACTGACCCATAGTTGAATGAGATTGTAATTGGAAAGGAAGGGAGTGATATATCTGTATTCAATTTCTGTTTTCAATTCTTGCATAGATTAGATAAAAAATATTAAATCAATATTGAATTGGGATTTTCAGTCAGATCTATTTTCTCTTGCTGACTGACCCCTTACTTATTTTTTAGGTAAGGAATTTTTATTCCAGAGGAATACAAGAGTGGACAATTTTGTTGTCCAGAAATATCAACACACTTCACCAGTTGCAGTGTAGCCATGAGTGGTGACATCACTGTCCATATCCATGTGTGTGTGTTTGTGTGTGTGTGTGTGTGTGTGTGTGTGTGTGTGTCTGTGTCTGTGTCTGTGTGTGTGCCTGCATGCACACACACTAGATTTCTTTCAATTTCTGTTTTCCTAATCCTCTTCCTTACAAAGTATTGAATCAGTCTGGGGCTATAGTAGGAGATACTTTGTGAAACTGCCATGCAGTGGTATAAAATGAAGAACCATGTGGTTCTAAAGTTAGCTTCTTCACCACACAGTTATATGAATATTTCCTACAAAAATCATAGATGAAGAGAGAACCTAAATCAAAAGCAGAATGCTTAAAATAATTATGGATCAAAGTAACAATTAAGAGCAAACAATAATTACTTTTAAATGTTATTGCTAGTAGTTGATTAAATTGTGGCTAAGTGTCACGATGTTATATTCTCTGTTGACTGAGCTTTTGGCTAAATGCAAGCTGTCTAAGATTCAATTTTGATTCATGGGTGTATTTCACATCAGCTGTGTTAATTTGTTTCATGAGAAATGCACTAATATCTCGCAATCTAATTATCGTTTTGTGTAAATGTGAATTGTTGTGTTTAATTAAGGAATCAATTAATTATAACAACACATTGATGAGTTTACCAAACGTGTATGAAATTTTGTACATTGTTTGAGTTTTGACTCTTATATGTGGCTGTAGCTTAGTGGTTAATGAATCAATGTCTTAAAAAGGAGGAAATGGGATCACTTCTCATCAGTCATAAAATAAATGCTTTTGAGAGAAAATCAGGGTTGTAACAGTTTTTAGGTGTACCCCCAGTAAGGCCTCAGTTCAGTGACTGAAATCAGTGAATGAATGAAATATTCTAATTAAGGATTATATGGGTTTCAGAAATGTACAGATATTGACCCAACTTTTAGGTGAATGGTTGAATACATAAATAAGTTATGTTTGTTTGAAGTGGTAACTTCTATTTCTACATGTGAGTTTATCTTTCAGCGTAGAGTTTCATTGTTGCATATGATAAGATCTGTAATTTTTGCTGTTGGAAAAAGTTTGCTTTGTGACCACATAGCTCTGGTTTTGGTTGAACTGCGTGATACTTTAGCCAAATACCTTCTACCAAATGTCTTCTATTGTAACTTGAAACTGACCAATATCTTGTGAGCAAATTTTTATTGACAGAAACTCTATGGAAACCTATCATGTGTGTGTGTGTGTTGGCACAGGTGGTTGCATACACCAGTCTCTTTGAACAGTGTAAATTGCTCATTTTCATTGTAAGGGAAGATAACTTCGTATGAAAGGACGTAAATCAAGATTAACTTGGACATAGAGTGCAACAGGTTTACTTCCATGGCTAAAAAGCAAAAGAAAAACAAAACGACTTGGCAGTGGCACCTTAGTATGATCACAATACAATGTTGTTGTTGTTGTTGTTGTCAAAGAAAGACACCCAAATGAATGGTATGAAGTCACCAATATATTCCAATATCTGGCCCAAAATGTATTGATACCTTACTATACCTTTTTAATTCATCCTACAATGGCCTCTGCTTCTCTCATCAGGCAACTCAGCCAACATGTCTGTCTGTCTTATTATTGCTCATATAATGTCAACCCTCATCAACTCTAGGCCCTGCACTAACCACTGTGTGCAGTCTTTCCCTTCCAGAATCTCAGCTATCTGGAATTCAACCCTGTCCTGTTTTTTCTACTGTCATCAACCTTCAGCTGATCAAGAGAAATATTAAATAGATCATTCTCACTACGAATGCCAGGCCGTATCTAAACCAGTCCAACAAAAACATTTAAAAAAAAAAAAGGGTGAAGTACATTTCTCAACAACTGAAGCTAGTCTGAAAAAAGACTTGGTTTGTTGAAGTGTGTGGAATTAAATGTCCTCACTGAAACAATAAAACATTTGCAATGGATATGAACTAACAACTCATAAGGCAGCAGTTCAATATGTTATCCAAAAGAGTTTGTTGGTGTCAATAAGTTTAATTGTTTTGATGCTTGAAGAAGTGTCATGTTTTGGAAAGACACAGTTCTTTTGACAGAATAGAAGTGTAATGGTCAGTGGAATGAGAAAAGAAGTGAATAAGTTAAAAAGTAGGGAGGGTAAAGTGAATTTGGAGGTGATTGTATTTCACTTGACTATTTCAGCTCTACTTAACCCTGAATTCAAATGAAGAATAACAGGTTTATTGCTGTCTATTTATAATATATATTTTACTTGTATCACAACCCTGCACTATTTCACCTGTTATATCTGGTTCCTTAATAAACCACCACCAATCAACTTTTGTCACTTCCCAGTTTCTGTTGATTGCATTCTTTGATTTTCTCTGAGTTTGAGTTAGCCCAAACTAACTGTATCACTTAAACTCACTTGCTCTTTCTCACTCTATTGACCTTTCAGGAATTGGCCTCAGGCGTGGTAAAAGACTCGACATGTCTTTTTTTTTTTTTTTTTTTACTTCACTGCATACTTTTTTAGTTAACTTTTTGATGCTATCTGTATTGAAACGTTAAAAGTTAAAACTAACTATCGTTTTTCATGTGGATGGAATCTCAGAATTATTTTATTATTAAAACATTTCTGCTTTTTCTATATCAACAAGTGTATAAGTGTCTGCAGTTACTTAAAGATTTTTCTTGTCTCTACTTCAGCAAGTAAGGTGCAGTATGGCAAGTATGGAGTTCATTTTGCTGGAGAAATCTTAAGATTCAAACATGTCCAGAATTGCTTCCCATACTTGCCATCAGATTTTAACATTGGTCAACGCATGATAATTGCTTTTCTCTAGAGATTTTTTTTTTTTTTCGACCTTTCTTACCATCAGCACACACAGTTGTTTGTTGCTATTATACAAATCAATATGAAACTGGTCAGTAGACTATACAGATATAAATCTAATAAACTACATTATTATAAGGCTGTTTTTGTATATTATGTATATATGTGCATGTATATCTTCATCATTCGTTCACTATCCTCTCTGTGTTGGACTTAATCTGTTCACTGGTTTAACACGACCACGACCACTACCAGTGGTTCTCAGCCATGCTTTTTTCATAGACCCCTTTGATTCCTATTTTACTTGGATGGACCTTATAGCCATATTATTAGGAATTGTATGAAGAAATTGTTAAAATATTTTGTGTGTATTGTAGAAATATATCCAATTTATTGCACATAAATTTTAACAACAAAATTTTATGTGGACCCTAGTTGAGAATCCCTGACCCTTAGCACAGGCACTCTGTTGCAAGCATTTGGGTGAGGTCTGCAGTCTTGGAGGCCTAAAAAGATGGCAATGGGCACTGTTATTTCTTGTCTAAGTTATGTGAAAAACAAAAAAAGACCCATAAACATTCTTTCCCTTGATATCTTCTCTCTTTTTAACAGCCTCATAAGTTTTGGAAAGCTGCCCTTTTCTTCTCCAGCTTGTAAAAGCAAGAATAACTATTTTGTTTTGTAGTTGCCACCTTCAATGAATACTTTTTATAATCTGTGTTAAAATGAGGAAACTTGTATGCTGTCACTCACCTTGCTATCTCAGATCACACCTTTACATCATACTTAAAATTGTGGAATAGTCATTGTTAGGAAATCTTTCATTATAGGTATGCTTGCTTAGAGTTGATTTGGAGTTAAACAAGGAGAAAACATTCTATAATATTGTAAAGTACAGCTTCCATTATCTGTAATCTGAAGAGATGCCTATTTACAATCCTACAATAGAGATATCTTACGGTTTTCTAGTTTTATGTAATATTGACTATAACATAAGATTGTAAAATTCTTCTCTACACTTTTGAGTATATTCTCATATTTGAATCTTTTCTAGAATTGTAATCTCATGTGGGTATTTACAGTTTAGTATGTATTCTTTGGAGTTATCTTGAATTTCAGCCTTTTCCTTTTCGTTTTGTTTTTTGTGTGAGTTAGGTATGTCTAGAAATTCTCCTACAAATCAGTTTTTGGTGTGCTTTTTTATTTATTTTACTTTTTATCTATAAATAACTTTTGGATGATCTCCAGAACTTCAACTAAATTATGAGTGATGTTGAGAAGTTAACAAATAAGAATTGTTTACAGTTAGCAACTGGCATTTGTGAAAGTTATCCAGAAATTCATTTATAGATCAGGATTATCTCAAAGTTCTCCTGTAGGTAAACCTTGAGTGTCTATTCGTTTTTCCTGCAGATACAGAATTGTTTTGGGAAGGTTTAAAATTACTTCTTGAAGTATCCTTTTGTGATTTCTGGAATTCCTCTCACATAAATGTTTTGACCAATACCTAATGAGTGGAAGTTGATAAGCTAAAGTGGACAGAAGCCTGTTTGTGAGTATCTGTGTATGTATGCATATATCTTATGCTAATATATATATATGCAAAAGATAAATGCATCTGTGAGAAAATTGAAAATGATGCTTTGAAATAAAAATATCCTGTGTGGTATTTGTATCCTATTGAGCTACACAGACTCCCTCTTGTTACACTCTTGTTACAATCAGAAGTGTTTTGAAGTGATAGCTTATTAGAAAGCTCTAATTAACAACAGTATTTTGGACCTATTGTGATGTAAAATAAAATATTTTTTTTTTAAAATACATTTTGGGAGGTGGTCTAAGAATTTTAGTGCCATTACTTGCTATTGTTTCTCTCTTGTTATCAGTACTTACAATCTTTGGATAATCCTTTCTACTATAGGCACAAGACCTGAAATTTTGGGGGAGGGACAAATGGCTTATTTGATAATGCATCAAAGCATTGTTCCACATCCTGTCACTGGAATTTCATTGTGTCTAGAGATGGGACTCATATTGCCCAGTTCACCTCATTATCTCTGGTTAGAATTCTTTGCTACTATGCACAGCAACTTTGCAGTAAAATTGATGAACTTATTAGCTTACAGAATTCCAAGTTCAGTTCTTCTGATGGATTTGAGCCATATGAGATATCCTAACCATGTAGTTCTACTTGTATTGCTAAGCAAGGGTAGTCTTAAAAATAATCAACTGGAATTCCTAAATTACAGCTGTTTAGATTTCAACATGTTCCAAAAGTACTTTGAATTAATGTTGAACATTATATGTTTTATATGTTTAGTATAGGTCTTATCTAAATTTTAGGAGAAAACTGTATCAAATGTTTCTTACAGGCTAATGTATATTTTTTAATATACACTCATGGTTAAAATGTTTTTGATTTCAATTTTTTGTCTACACACCCAAGATTTATCTCTCATTCAATTCTTCATTTCATCATTGTCGAATCATTACTCTCTTTATTTTCATTTCATTACATTTCCTCTGTGTATGCACGTGTGAATGTATAGTGTGTGTGTGTGTGTGTGTGTGTGTGTATGTGTGTGTGTGCGTGCGTGCATGCATGCATGTGTGCGCATGTGTGTGTGTGCGCGTATATTTCACTCATAAAATCATTATAAATTGCAGTTTCCTTAAGTCATTTGATAATTTCAAACTGATATATATATATATATATATATATATATATATATATATATATATATATATATATATATATGATTACTTACTTTTGTCATTATTGTATAACTAATGTGTGTGGATTACTGTCTTTTTATGAATATATTTGTTAAAGATTATTATTTCTTCATCATCATCATCTTTTAACGTCTGTTTTCCTGCTAAAAAATATCTTATGTTTAACTTCATTGATATTACTTTATATTTTATTGTTTTTCAATGGAGTTATCGATAATATTATTACTATTTATGCAGTGGCATATAAGGTGCAGGCAATTTTAAAACACCTTTGATTTATCATATTAATAGCTTTTGTTTAGGCCTAATTATTACAGTCACCATTGATTTCTCTACTAATATAACACTATTAACTTTTTCTGACACATTACTCTCTCCTTTCAATCTCATCAAGGCCCTCACGTGCCACAGCCTGGGTCATGTTCTCCTGATGAATTCAAGTGTCGTAATGGTGCTTGTATTCAACTGAGATACTACTGTGATCATGAACTTGACTGTTCTGATGGATCTGATGAAGAAAACTGCCGTAAGTGTCATTATGCTATCTCTCTTCATGTTGTGTGTGCATGTCACTCATTTTCACCGTGAGCATCTTCATTGTTGTCATTACCACCACTATCATCAGTATTGTCATGATATCCACAATCATGATCATTGCAGAAATCACTGAGTGGAAATGTTATGATTTGTTTGTGGGTGTCACCCAAAGTAGAAGTAGACCAGGCATGACTTGGGAGGAAGTGATGAGATTAGATCTGAGAACACTGGACCTCACAGTTAAAATGATGTAGTACTAGTACAACTCGGGTAATACTGAATTGTAGAATATCCAACTTTTTACTGTTTAGGAAAATAGGACTTACACAATGATGTCTGAGATTAACCACTGGGTAAGCACTAGTAAGCACTGTGTGTGTGTGTGCAAGCCTAAAGAAATCTAAGCTTTACTTAGGCCTGTATTCTGGGAAGCAGCTTCCCATACACCAATACATGGTCAGTCCTGACTGATGAAAACTTCAGACAATATTGATAATGATGATAAGCTGAAAGATGGCAAGCCAAGGTTTCACCCAGCAGTGGCTTGACAACAGCTGAATAGAAACTGTTTTAACCGTTTTGTTACCATATTCCTGTTGAGCTGCTCTGTGTTTCTTTCAATTAATTTTAAATATAACAAAGAATTTAGTAAAATAACTTAGTTATCATTAAGTTAGTGTTAGGAACATAAATTTTGACTAAGGTTTGGTGGAAGATTTTAATTCAGAACTTTTGAAAACAAGACATTTGTACTTCAGAGCCAGAGTCGGTTTCAGGCAGGTTGATATCAAAAGAGTTAAGCTGTTGTAGGCATTCTGCTTTGTCTGTCTATAGAATGATATTTTTTAAAGAATGTGTCCCATACTAGTAAGTAATGAAAAGAATTATGCATTTCATTAATGTTTTCTTTTTGACAGCAACTCGTTGCAGGGAAGATGAATTTAGATGTAGGAATGGAGACTGCATCCCATACACAAAGTTCTGCAATGATGTATATGATTGTGCTGATGGAAGTGATGAGGAGTGTCGTAAGTGTTACATTGTATTTTTTCTTAATGCTTTTCTCACTATTTGATTATGTGTGCACCACACTCAGGGTTTTACAGTTACCAGTGAAGTAACAGAACATAACATCAGCAATTTGAGCGTTAGAAAAGCCCTCCTTTCTCATAAGATAAAACTGCTGATTCACAACAGACAAGAGTCACATTAGACAGATTGGGTGTTGTAACAATTCTAAAACAAAAATCCTTTTGTTAGTCTGAAGATTTAAATAAAACAAACACACACACATACATTTGTATATATGTGAGTGTATGTCATAATTTCTGCTTCTTTGACCGAGACCTTCTGAGCAAACCAGGATGATGAGACATTTACATTCTTTGTGAGCATTACTTCCTCAGTCTCTGCTCTTTTGAAGTTTAATGGGAAAAACACATCCTTACTTGAAAGCAGGTAAAGATTAGTGACAGGTGGAATATCTGGCCAAAGAATACCACCTTCAATAAGTATCTGTCAACCCATACCAGCATTGGAAAAGACAGATGATTGAAGGACAGCACAGCAGTCTCATAATCCAAGGCAATATGTAGTCTTTTACTGTTTTACTTGTTTTAATTGACTATGATTATGCAGAGGAAGTGCCTTGGAAAGTTTTTCTAATTGAACATACTGACCTCTGTACTTATCTTAAAGTCTGGCACTCATTTTGTCGATTTCTATTTTATCAAAGTATTGAAGATATGGAACATAAACACAGAGAACTGTTTTTTAAGTGGTATCAATATAAAGACAGGCATAGAGAGGCAAAAACAATCAAACACACACACTCACACATGTGCACACGTGCACACACACAACACACACACACATACACATGTGTGTGTATGTGTGTGTGTGTGTGTGTGTATGTATATATGTATGTATGTATTGATAGTTGTATATGAATATATATAAAGGCACTTCAAAGAAGATGTGGGAACAAAGTATGCTTTCAAATATGTTTTCCTTTCCAGTAAACTTAAGAATAAGAAAAAATCAAACTAAAATGTTTTTCCTTTCCCTTTCATTTTTTACCCACTCTCTGTCTGTCTGTTTGTCTCCGTTTTGTAATATATATCTGTGAACAACTGTGGTGCAAAGTTTCTGAGAAGATAGGAAATTCCTATTGATTGTTTAGGTGTAGTATATTTTATAAACAAAGATAAACATTCATTGAAACAGAATGTATGATAGTCTGTACCATTCTGTTTCATTATAAAAGCTCTGTGTGTCTGTGTAGCTGTCTGAGTGTGTATGTGTGGGGGAACACCTAAAAAAATGTAAATTGTCTTTTATATGAAATGCTTTCCCATGTTAAGAAATGTCAATTCTTTGTAGCAAATGTGTTTCTTAAATAAAGATAAACATTCCTTCATTCTTTGATATTGACTGCTATACAGCTCTCTATCTGGTTACACACACACACACATATATATTTGTTGTGTGTGTATACATACACACACATACATATACAGACATGTATGTATACATGGAATACATGAATATATATATGTGTGTGTGTGTGCATATTATGGATGTTAACCTTAACCATGCGGCCTTCGGTTCAGTCCCACTGCGTGGCACCTTGGTCAAATGTCTTCTACTGTTACTCTGGATTGATCAAAGCTTTGTGAGTGGTTTTGGTAGATGGAAAACATGTATGTGCAGACTCGACTTATTACCCAGTTGAGCAAGACCACCTGGTCCTTCGGATCCCTCAGCAGAGTTTACTCCTTTGTAAGCATTCCACTCCAGTTCTCTAATCTGAGGATGACTTCTCCATGTCCTTCCACCATCTTGGAAGCCCCCCACTGATGAAGGCAAACAAATCAAAACTTCGAAGTTACTGTCAACCTTTACTTTATAAAAGTTAATAAATATTTACTCTACTAAAAAGTATTGAGCCATTTGCCAGTTTAATGTTTTCTTGTTTTTATAAATAACTTGACATAAAAACTAATATTAGTGTGTGTATATATGTATATATATATGTATACATATACATATATATAATACAAATAATAAATGAGTATATGCATATATACGTTCATGTATGTACATACTTACATCTACCTGTATATATAGATGCATATATATATATATATATATATATATATATATATATATATATATATATATATATATATATATATATATATATATGTACTTAATGATTTTGCAGAAGATTTTGATTATTTTCCTGTTTGTTAATTTGCAATGGTACAATATTCTCTTTTTCATTTTCAGCTAAAACTTGTGGTGCTCATGAATTTAGGTGTAATGATGGATCTTGTATCAAAATCTCCCAGCGGTGCAATAGAAAAAATGACTGTTCTGATGGATCAGATGAAACAGGTTGCGGTATGTATTTAACATTGAATCCTTTTTATTACTCTCTCTGTTTTCCCCTCTCAATCACACACACACATATAAACACACTGGCATTTATTATCAAATGGGACAGGCTGACATTCCCTGCTTGACAATGCTAGAAGTTGATTATATTGTCTGAAGTTAGCAATGTTAGTTTTTTTTGTTTTTTTTTTCTGAAGGCTGGGTGAGGGAGTCATTTTTATAGCCCAGTAGAAAGGAAGGCTTTTGTGCCTATGATCTTCCATGGCTCTGGGAGTCTGGTAAGATTGATAGGTTTGATGTTCAGTTTGAACAGTTCACAAGACAAGGATGATTCATAGTGTAAACTTAATAGTGGTGGTGGTGGTGGTGGTGGCAGTAATGGACATGGTGACAGCAGCAGCAGTGGTTGTGGTGGTAGTAGTGTAGGTGCAGAATAGCTGAATGGTTATGATGTGTTCTTCACAATCACAAGGAACAAGGTTCAATCTTATTCCTATAGCCATGGATCGACCAAAGCCTTTTGTGTAAAATAAAGTAGATGTGAACTGCATTGGAAGCTTATCAGATGGATGTACCTGTAACTCATATATATATGGAAATGTTTACAACAGTGTCCTTCTGGTTATAATGAAAGTTGGGTTACTGATTAGAAAGTTGCCTTAAATATTTAATGATAATAACAAAAACATAAAGAAAAATATTTATAATAATAAAAATATTAATATTGTTTCTTTTCTTTCTAGGGAAGTATTAATTCCCATACATTCTTCATTGCAGCATCTGAACTTGTTCTTATCTTTCGAAAATATTTAGAAAATATGTTTTGTCTATGAATTGATGAATATATAAATAACTATATTAATATATCAGTAGTGAGTTGTTTAATGCAAGAGATAAGTCTTCCAGCAAACTTGAGACCGTTGGAGCTGGTATCTTTACCTGGGATCAAACCAGCTCACATCGCTGATACAATTGAGAAATGTATAGTGGCCTTTTCTATGACTTTGTATTTGAAAATAACAAATTTACTTTATATATATATATATATATATATATATATATATATATATATTCATATTCATATATAAATATATATTTACATATACATACATACGTATATATATATATATATATATATATATATATATATATATATATATATATATATATATATATATATGCACACATGCATAAATATGTATGCATACAGGCATAATATGTGCATAAAATGAATACCTACAAATAGGTATGTGTATATAAGTATATATTCTTAATAGAGTAAATCTTTTTAATTTTACAATATTATTGCTTCCTAGTTTTTATCTCTTTCTAACTTCTTATTCTTGACTTCAAATAAATGATTCCTCACCACCACCACCACCGTTCTCATTACACTCATCATATCTTAAACACCTTCTCAATTTCAGAACATAAATTAAGGTTTTTTTTTTTATTATTTGTTTGTTTTTATTGTCATTTTTTTTTTATTTTATTTTATTTCTCACTGTTGTCATTGCAACACTTTATAGCAACCACTCCATGTCGTCGTGATCAGTTTAGATGTGAAGAGGGTCACTGTATTGATGGCCGTTTTCGATGTGATGGAATCAACCATTGTCCTCTCAATACTGATGAACTTGATTGTCGTAAGTGATATATAAAAAAAAAAAGCACAAAAATCAATCGAATTACTGATGGGTAATTTGATAACAATCAGAGGTTTCTTCCTCAAGATGAAATTTTGAAACTGTTTTTTTTTCTGCTGATGCCGATGCTAATGATGCTATCACTGCTCCTAATTATGGTTTGTTGTGGTTGTTGTTCTTGATGTTGATGTTATTATTCCTCTTGTTCTTGCTGCTCATGTAATTTTGTGACATGTTCTTGTCTATATGATCCTTCATCTTTTCATACTCGTGTGAACATGCACTCTTTCTTCCTCCCTTTTCACCTTCTACCTTCACTACAATTCTTCTACCTTCCACTGCCACTATTTTCACAATCCTTTTCCTTTGTTTTGTCTTCTGTCTTTACCCTTTGTTTTACACCTCTGTTTTGCCTGCCACCAACATTGTTTTATACTGTTATACCACTATCTTTATCTTTTTCTACTAGTTTTCTTTCATCCTCTTTATTACCTTTAGTCTAAATTACCTATATTATTCCTCCTTTCACACCTCTCCTTTACCTTCCACTCTTTATCCTCTTCCTCTATGTTTCTATTATCCACTATATATGTTCACTCTCCCCTCAATCATCTATACCTTATATTTATCTGTTTTTGTCTTTCACACTGTCAGTGTCTCTATTACACCTCTCACTTTCTGTTGAACTCTTCAACATTTTTGTTTGCCTTCCAATGTTTTATCCTTAATTTTCCTGTATTTTGCCCTCCATTCTGTTACCCCTGTTTCATCCTTCAAACTCTCAGTGTTAATTTACATCTTGTCCTGTTTTACTTTCTATCACTTTAGTTTACTCTTCATCTGTTTCACCATCAATTAACTCTGTTTTACTCTATACACACTCTGTGTCCAACTATCAAATCTATCTTTCTCTCTTTTAACTTTCATCTCTTCAGTTTTGTTCACTCTCAGTTACTTCTGTCTTACTCTTCACATCATATTCCATTTTCTCTTTCCACCCCTGTTTCCTCTCTTTTACTCCTCCCAAATTACTGACTTTATGTTATCCTGCAATACCTCTGTCTAAACTTCCTAACTCTGTTGTTCTATTTTTATCCATTCCGCTGGCGTTCCATGCTCTAGAGTACAGAATTTTTTGTTACAATATTTCAATGTAACAGATACTTCTGTATGAAGATCATGTGGAATATTAATATCCCTTGGTAGTGCAGGACAGAGCAGGACTATATGTTACAATATTGGTTACAATATTGCAACAAATAGTTTTGAATGTGTACACTTACAAAAAATGTGAATATCCATCTTTTGTGAGGATTATTTCACTTTAATGAAGAAACAACAAAAATTAAATAATGACTTCATTTTTTTAAATGTTCAATGCTTGTTTTTGCTTCCATTTCAAAAGTTTCAGCACTTTGCACTTCCTTTGGACTGCACACAGTTTACTGTTACCAATTTTGACTGTTTTATGAACATTTCAGCACTTTGCACACCGTTTGGACCACAACCCCTTGTTACCAAACATTTACATTATGTTATTTAAGAAAATCACTTTGCACCTGTTTTGTTTAAATATTTTTTCACGTTGTTTAACTTTTTTTGTTTTGTTTTTGAAATTTGTATTGAATTTCTGACTTCTGAATATCTGAACTTTTCTTAATGGAGATCTATATTTTATTTATTTCTCCTTTTTTTTTTTTTATCTGTGAGAAACCATTTCTGCATGCTATTTTTCTGAAATGACTTCAATACACTTTAATGCACTCACTGCACCCTGGTTTTGCAGTTTTCATTCTCAGGAGCACTTTTCTGCCTTTCTCATAATATTCTGCTATATAACTTTCACATAATATTCTGCTACTTTTTAATAGTTGCTCCTATATTGTGGTTCCCAAATGGTGTGGTGCAAGATGTAGCTAAGCATCCTGTAATAATAATAATAATAACATTATATTTAAAACATGAGTAAAATACAAATTGAAATACTAAATAGAAAGTTTTCATAACATTGCTTCATTTATTGAATAAAGAATCAAATAGTTAATTTATAGCCTAAAATATATAATATGTATTTTTAATACACTTTTTTGACTTCATGTATAAACTGCACCAAATTATTTTCATTTCATCTAAAGTGCACCACAAGCAAATATGTTTGGAAACCACTGTTGTTATATGTCTAATACTCTTTGATTTTTGGTTATGCTCACACACGTGATATTCATTTCTCTCTCTTACTAGTTCAATCCAATTTGTTATCTCACTTGTTCAGTTTTTTTAAAACCTTGTCAAGATTTCATTTGTCCACGAGTAGTAGAACATTATTATCCTTGCTCCTTCTCAACTATGTAGATATTTGATGAAAGGTGCTCAGTAGATTCAGATAATTTAAGAATTAATCATAATAAAAGCAAGGATATTTGATAAGTTGATGAGAAAGGAAGTCAAGTTGAATAAAAAATGAAATTCTGAGTAAATAAGAGTAAGTGAACCATGAGTTAATTGTTCGTATTTTGTGTGCCAGTTTCAAGGAAAATTAAAAGCTATAGCACTGCATAGTTTCCTTTTAGTTATTTATTCAAAATTATTTTATATATATATATATATATTAACATTTCAACCAATATATAAACATTTATTTTTATTATAAATCATAGCTTAACAATAAAATAATCATTTGATTAATGAATTGTAAAATATGCAAAATATTTGATTCTAAATAATTGTATATAACTGAGGGAGAAACTCCTATTAATACAAATCAAATTCATTGAATATGAATGATAAAATGTTCATTTATAAGAAATGCTGTAAAGGTCTTCATAAAATAAGCTTTGAAATTCTAGTTTTTTTTTTTGTTTTTTTTGATATAGTGATAATTTTTCTAAAGTCATATTCTGTTTATTTACTAAATTTTAATAGACTTGTTCTCCAAATAGCTAAATTCTTATCTTAAAGTTCTAATTAACTTATCAAAGAAGGTAAGATGTTCAGGAGAAACATAAATTCCTTTGTGTTTGTTTTGCCTTGTGTTTAAAACACATGAGCACCAAAACTGCTTGGCTCAAAGTACAGTGTTCTACTGCCATGTATAGGTTGGACATCAACAGATGTTTGCCATTGGATCAAGAGGCTAAATATATATTTACATTCTGAGGTTGACAATATCCTATTGTTTAGTATTTTGAGCAAGTATCTTTTACTACAGCCTTGGATTGACTCATGTCTTGTTTGTGGAACTTGGTAAATAGAAACTGTGTTAAAGCCTAATGGCTGAATTATACCAGTGAGTCAAAGGTTCAAATTTGAAACTGAGTCTTGCTGACTCTGTCTGAGAATTATTTTTTAAGGGTACATGTGTCTGTAATTTATGCACTTGTTCAATGAGGTTGATAGTTTGGTTGATTAAACAAACTCAAAAATTCAGACTCAGATGCATTCCAATGACTAAAATGATTAAAAGAGTAAATGCATGTGTAATTAGACTCTGTAGATAATGAGCTATATGAACTAATGGTTCTTTTTCCTAGTTGCTTATAGAATAATCTAATATGAATTATTTCATTAATGCATAGAAATTCTAATATTCACTTACCAGAGTTTAATTAATTGTGAGAAAAAATTGTATATGCTCATAAACTATTTTAACTGTTATATTTAATTATTTTTACTTAATAAATTCACCTGAATAAAAGCACTAATTCTACTGTAGTGTGACTTTAACAGTATCTCAATTATATAGAAATCTAGTTTATATATATAACATCAAATGTATCTGCTTCTAATTTATATTTCTAACTAATATATAGCTTTTACAATCAGAATAACGAATGTGTCTTAAAGTAGTTTTTTTTTTTTTAAATCTAATGTTCATTAAATCAATATCATAGCTGCAATATTAACTTAGAATATTGCATTTAATCCAGGTTAATATTTTTCAATAACTAACTGCTTTGACTTCTAAAGCATTATTATCTACATATGAATATATCTAATTATGTTAATATTCCATCTGATGCAAATATTATACTTTTTCTTAATATTATATATCTGCATTGTTACATATCAAAGAACTTTTATATTCTAAAAAAATATCCTAAATTGTATTTCATTTTAGCAAACCGCACTTGTGCTGCAAATGAATTCTCCTGCAAAGTTGGCCCATGTATTGCAATAAGTTTGGTCTGTGATAACAAAAGGGATTGTGAAGATAGATCTGATGAAACTCCAGATGCCTGTGGTAAGTATCCTGCCTACTGTTGCAATAAATTTTTAAAGCCAGCTGTTTTCATGTTACCTTTACCTAATCCCACTCCCCTCATTCATTTCTCTATCCTCTTCTCATCATTCATACTATGTCCGTTGACCTCACCTCACTCAGAGTGCCTGCTGAAAGCTGTACAGGCCATGTACAAAGACACTGTCTTTGTACAATCACAGGTCAGCGAAGAATTTGATGTGTCAAAATTTGAAATTTCAATTGTTGTTGTTGTTGTTCTCATCATCATCATCACCATTATCTCTCTTCAGCCTCAGTATGCAAACCAGGTGGTTTCAGATGTCGTGATGGAAGCTGTATTGACGAGTCCTTCCACTGTGATCGTGTACCTCAATGCCGAGATGGCTCTGATGAGATTAACTGTGGTACGTAAATCATTTAGTGTGTTGTGTGTGTGTGAAGTCAAATTTTTGTTCTTTTGGGAGAGGAAAAAATCCCCTTGATCTTTGATTTTGAATATTCTGGTGTCCTCATTTTTTAAGTAAAATGTTTTTTAATGGTTCAGGTACTCAATGTTTATCTGGAGAGTTCCATTGTAAAACTGGAGAATGTATTCAAGGTGCTAAAAAGTGTGATGGTCGTGCAGATTGCTGGGATAGTTCTGATGAAGAAAATTGCCGTGAGTATTTTTCTTTTAATTATTTCTTCATTTTGGCTATCACCATTAAATAGTAACGTTAACATTTGTTATATGGTTTTACATTATTCTTTCTAGTACTACCTTACCCATTTCTCTCCTCACTTCCTCATTTCACTCTAATCACTTTGTATTCCTGTCTCACTTCTTTCTTCTTCACACCCTCATTCTTCTTCACACCCTCATTCTTCTTCACACCCTCATTCTTCTTCTTCTTATTCTTTTGATCACATTGTCCTGAACAAACAGAGATAACATTGAGTAGTGAGGACTCTTGTTTTGCTGAGTACAAGGTAACCTCACTAGCACTGGTACCACAATAAAATGATCCCAGTTCACCCATTAAAATAGTTTGTGGAAGAATATAGACAATGTAGGTAGGGCCAAGATAATCCCTTATGTCTTGTCTTATCAAGAACATGACAACTCCTAGTGGCAGTACCATGATAAAATTCACCCAATGCATGCTGTAAAATAGTTACTGTTAGGAATGGAAAAATCTAGCTGTAGAATCCATGCCAAAAATAGAATGTACAAGTGAAACATGATCACTTGATTTATCTAGGAATGTAGCAACTCTGAATATGATCTGACTTGTAGCAGGAAGACTCATCCAACTTATGCCATCATGGAAATTCAGTGATGATGATGATGATGATGATGATGATGATACTGATGATATATACTCTTTATAATTGTCTAAGTTGTATTGAATTTTGTCTGCATTCACTATATTTACCAATGATAAAATTGCCACTGCTATGTCAAAAAAAAAAACCTTGAAGGAATCTAATTATACATGAATCTAATGTATGTTATCTAATAACTGTGAATTCAACATACATATGCTTATGCATAGACCTTTGTGTTAGGATATTTGGTTTATATATTTCTTACCATTATATGCTAGGTACAAGTAATTAATAGCTGTTACTTCTGATATCTTCTTCATATTCCTGCTGATAAAAAAATGTCTGCTCTTACCCTACAAAGCCTTATGGTAGTTATTGTGGTAGACGAAATATAGTACAAATGATTTTTAACCATTTCAACACCTTAATTATGGTAATGGTACTTCTTTCTAAAATAGGTGCAAAGTCAAAATTTCAGGGAGAGGTGTCAGTTGATTGAATCAGTAGCGAACAGATGTAAAGCAAAGTTGATGATAGTGGAATTTGAATTCGGAATGTAAAGTGTTGTAACTGGTTACTGCAATGCACATTGTCTGACGCTCTAATGGTTCTGCCAAATAACAACAGCAATAATATATGATGATGATGATGATTAACAACAGTGCAGCAAAGCCTCTGATTCAAGTGCAACTATAGAGTTGATTATATTGACTCAAGAACTCAACTGTTTATTTTATTGAGTTTTGGGGGGTTGAAACAAATAAAATCAAACATGGCAGGATTTGAATGCAAAACATCAAAAGGGATGCAATAAAATACTGCAAGACATTTTTTTTTGACACTTTGCCATTTCTGGCATCGTACTGTAACCATATATAGAGACTATCCTCTATCCTCATTGCAAGAGGTGCTCTCATTGTGTCTTTTTCGGAGTTAGTGGGTTGTGAGAGGTCAAGTACCTAGCTTTATAAGACAATTAAACAATAATTTCAATTATTTGCAATATTTATCCTGGACAGCATCCAAAATAAACCACTTGACTGTTTGATGTCAAGTCAACCCTTGCATATTCTCAGCTTCTGTCCCACAAATGTACTGTCTCCCTATCTCTGCTCCTTAGTGCTAGCTGGTCTCATGACATCTCCTCCTCTCAGACACTCCCAACTCTTTCATCTCGCTTCCTCTCACATATTTTTCCTGTAGCTGTTGACTTAAAACTGCTTTGGAAAGCTTCCATCCAGTTCATTGCGCAATTTAACACTGCCAACTGAATCTTGAGTATCTTTTGTGGTGTCTGCTCTGTTCTAAGTATTCAGAGCCCATCTGTGATCAGACGATAATTTCTTTCTTGCTACCAGTCTCCAAGGCCCTGAAAAGGCTTATAGGTGCTCCTTTTTTTCTTATTTGATTAAGCAATACAATTTTTTTAAATGTTTGTGTCTTTGTTTATATCAGTTTGAATGATTGTATATGACCTCATGTCTGCCTGTGTCTGTTTTGTCTTCATTTGTATAATTATTCAATTGTATTCTTTGGTTCCAGTATTCTGCAAGAAACGAGATGAATTCCTATGCCGTGAGGGAACTGTGTGTCTTCATATTTCTCAAGTCTGTGATGAAGTCATTGACTGTCCGGACAGTAGTGATGAGACAAATTGTCGTTGTATGTTTCTGCTCATAGCATCCATTTACAATAGTGTTTCATCAGAAAAACTAAATATGACAGTGGAAAAAAGAAAGAACTTGGGGAACATTGTTAATGTTGTTATTGTTGCATTAAACATAATGATGGGCATGTGGATTACAGTTCTGTCTAAATTGATAAAAATACATTTTCCACTGCTAAAGGAATGCATTATATTGAATTAAGTACCATACTTCAAGACATAGTGTTTGCAGTAAATACAAAAACTACTGCAGCAATAACTTCAGGCCTTGGTTGGCATGAAATTCACCTTAAGATGTTTGCTTCACAAGTTCTTTGTTCTGGATTGTTTAATCTAATTATATGGCATCTTAGGCAAATGGATTCTACCCTTGCCTCAAGTTGACCAAAAATTTGTGGTTGAAATTTTTATAGACAGAAAGTGTGGGAGTACACTATTGGGACTGTTACTACTCGTAATTTGTTACCCATTTTAATACCATCACCTGGCCTGTGTGGGTCTTTGGCAGTATCTACTCAATTGCAAACATTCAGTTCAGTTTGAGAATAACTTCCTCCCTTCCACAAACCAGTCATAAAGGCTCAGAAAAGAGTTGTAGGTGCTGCCTTTACTCTTCTAATAAAAAACCATTAATCCCTTCCTCTATTACTTCATTCCTAAGTTCTTGGAGGCAAACAGATTTGTTATGTATTACCCCTTGAGAGAGTACTATTCATTATTGTTTGTTCTCAGTATTACTGACCTTGACTGCATTTTACTGCATAAACAACCACTTATAAGAACAAAATAGGATGAGTGCACAGCTAAGCTTAAAACTGAGAAGACCTTTTGCATAAAGTGGTCCTATCAACTACAGAGAAGTCACACCTGTTTTATTGTAATGTGTTGGTTAAGTCTAATGTTAACTAATGTTTTTAGACCCAAATTAGCTCTGGTTAGACATAGCCATGATCAAACAAATTCCAACTGTGGCCACACCTCTTGAATTTCAGTATAAAATAACTCCTATTCAACTGCTATTTGGCCCACTCAGCACATCTATAAATACACACTGATTTGCATAAGCAGTGTTAGTCTGGTAGCTACGTCAATTAATTAAATACCAATAATTTATATATGTGTGCAGACGTATGCTTGTGTATATATGTATACACACAGACACACACATGCACACACCATTCTTTTAGTTTAATTGACAATCTATATTTTACCCCCAGTTTGAAGGGCATCACTGAATGTAATTACATCTTGCAGAAAGGTGAACTGATCACAATTTCCCCATTTTCAGATTTTCTCTACACTTTAGAGGTTTCAAATCCAATTTGTCTCAGCCATTATAAAATCTAGTTTTTTTCCACTGTTCATATTTCTTTTTCATCCTGTACCATTACATGATACCCAGCATGACACTCAACCAGCCAACCATCTGTCAATCTATCTATGCATTTGTCTGTCTATCTCATGGTCAACCAGTCAGCTTTGTTTGCCACAATGTCTGTCTGAGAGATGTACATTCAGTTTTAGTCTGCATCATACTCAACCCTTCATTCATGACTTCTTTCTCATTTCTTGCTGACTGCCTGACAGAACCATACATTACTGGCTCATTTTATTGACCATTCTTTGCATGATTCGATAATATATATATATGGATGTATTTATGTATATATAGCGAGTGAGATTGATTAAAACTGCTACATGATGAATATTTGGTTTATGTAGTTAAAAAGAGATGGAATGAAAATGGGGAGTTCATTTATTTTCATGTCTTTTGGGTTGCATTGATTCATATATTATTATATATTTTGAAAATGTTTTTAGCCTTATACATTGGAAGAAATGTTCCAATTGCTTGTGTCTAAGTATGTTTAATATTTTAAAGTTTATTTTTCATAATATACATAGTTATCAATTTCAATAATTTAAATAAATAACTTAGTTATTTGAGTTGCATTCCTGGACAAGGTACATAACTCTGCTTGCTTCAGTTATTTGCCTGACTTAATTAGTGGCTGAAAGGGTATAAGAAATGGCATAACTTCACCTTGTAAAGCCATCCCTTGTCCTGTTTGCATGAAAAATAGAAAAAAATAAACGGATGTAAACCAACCCCTCAAAAGTAAATAAGAAAATGTTGTATGCTTTATCAAAGAGAGTCTAAAGCATTTGAATGTACTCCTTTGACTTGTTACTTATTCTCTTTAAGTGAACCATATAAGTAAACATATCTAATTTCTGCTACAGTTTTGAAACTAGTATTTCTCCCTTGGTTTTGTAATAGCATTGTCATTCTTACCACCTACCCCATCCCTCGCTGAATCCCTCAAAAATCTGCATGGCCATTATATGGAAGAACTTCTTTACCTTGACTGTAGAACTGATTCATTGGTTTAACTTGTATTTCTTGTCGTCTACTAAAATGCTGTTTGTAGATTAGTTAATAACATTCTATATCTTCTACATTATTATGTATGTACATAAGTGTGTGTGTGTGTGTGTGTGTGTGTGTGTGTGTGTGTGTGTACATTCTTTTCTTTTAGGTCTCAGTCAGTGGACTGTGGTACAAAACAATGTGAATAAATAAACATTACATTTGACAGAGTAATCTGAATGCAGAATGGCTAATGGCTCATCTGCAACAGGCAAGCTACAAAAATGGATTTACTTAGTCCAACATTGAGTGCATATAGGTGCAGAGGGATCTTCAACAGACTAAAATTTCATGATTAAAACTTCATATTCTCTTATTAAATCCACTTGGCATTCAGTTGAATTTTTTTGAGCCAATGTTGTACACATTTCTCTGTGTCTTCTTTGTACATAACATGGTCAGCAGAAGTACATGAATTTTTGCATTGGAAAACATCCCAAAGAGTGTTCCCTGTTACACAGTCACACATGGCATGGTGAGAGCAGATGTATCTCCATGTGTTGAGTGTCATTTCACCTTTATTAGTTGACTAATGTTTATCCACTTAACCCAATTTGCTACCATTTCCATTGTATCTCCCTAACACTGATGTACACACATGCACACACACATATGCACATTCACATATGCCTTAATTTGACAATGATTTATACAAAATGCTGTTATTAATAATTTCTTTACATTTCTCTTTTTTGTAAATGATATTTATCATGAAATTTCTCTCTTCTAAGCACAGATTGCAATTCCCATCAAAATAATTATATTTTCTTCTTTTCAAGAATCAATAAATTCAATGTGATTGTTATTTCAAATACTTATCTCGTTTTCATTTTTCTTGTTCTTTAGCCACAGTTTGTACTGCTAACCAGTTCCAGTGTGATGGCCGCTGCTTAGACTTGTCTTTGATATGTAATGGTCAAATTGATTGTAGAAATGGGTTTGATGAGTCAGAATGTTCAGGTAATTATTTCAAGAAAACCCTTATTATATCTCAAACTCCATCACAAACTATCAATATATCCATCTGTATAAGCCCAAGAAAAATACTTCTGCATGTTTACTTGACCTGCTAGAAAAAGCAGCCATATCTCCTTCTTATTATATCCTACCACACGCACCACTACATATATATGTGTGTGTGTGTGTGTGTGTGTGTGTGTGTGTGTGTGTGTGTGTGTGTGTGTGTGTGTGTATGTATATACACACTCAGAGTAAAGGGTAAAGACCCCCTTCAGTCATGAACCTTAGGAGATAGGCCCCTTAGATACTAACATGGGCTGCCATATATGGATTCTGATGGTGCAGGGTTCCATTTGCCATCAGGCAAGCTGGAAACCTGGTCAGTCTGCCACTGACTACAAGCAACTTTACACGATTTATTGTACTCCATTTATAGATTCAACTTTGTTGGAACTTCTGTTTTAAATATACTTTAGATTGGCAAAAGTGATAGAGTGCTGGAAAAAATTATTTAGTTACCACTCTTTACATTCTGAGTTTAAATCTCACTATCATTTTTCTGAGTTTGGTAGAGAAATGTAGTAGGTAAAATACTGGAGAAGATTTAATCAACTACACCTTCTCCTAAAATTTGTAGCTTTGAGCCACTGTCAGAAATATAGAACTAGGATCTATTGAATTTTCCAATAATGCACCTTAAATGTGAATGGAATTATAATTAAAGACTACCCTAACAGAATTTTCCATTCCATTCCATTTACTGTGGAATTAGAAAACTTATTTTTGCATTTGTCAAATTCCTATTTTTCCAGAATGTAATGAACAACAGTTTACATGCAGAAATGGTGACTGCATTCAAAAATCAGCAGTTTGCAATGGAAGACAAGACTGCCGTGATGGTTCTGATGAACAGGACTGCGGTAAGTATACATTCTTTTACTCTTTTACTCTTTTACTTGTTTCAGTCATTTGACTGCGGCCATGCTGGAGCACCGCCTTTAGTCGAGAAAATCTACCCCAGGACTTATTCTTTGGAAGCCTAGTACTTATTCTATCAGCCTCCTTTTGCCGAACCGCTAAGTTACGTGGACATAAACACACCAGCATCGGTTGTCAAGCGATGTTGGGGGGACAAACACAGATACACAAACACACACACACATACATATATATATATACATATATACGACGGGCTTCTTTCAGTTTCCATCTACCAAATCCACTCACAAGGCTTTGGTCGGCCCGAGGCTATAGTAGAAGACACTTGCCCAAGGTGCCACGCAGTGGGACTGAACCCGGAACCATATGTATATTTTTTTAATTGTGTGTTGTTTTCTTAACTCAGTTTGATACCAATCTACTTAAGATTGCATTTGGTTCTATAATACAGACTATCTCATTTAGAAATGTTCATATTGTAATTAATTTACCCCAAATCATAGAGTTATTTTTTTTTTTAATTTAATTACTTTTATTTTACATTATGGATTTTGTGAAGAATAGCCTTATTGGCACAGGATGGTTTTCAGTGTGACCCCATTGACTCATTGCATTTGTAATGCAAAGAAAGACAAGCATACTCATGTTTGTCTAACTCTGGCTGAACAAATACCATAAAGAATTTTTGTTTAAAAGACCCAGTTTATAAATTTCTTTTTTTTACTGACCAATATATATATATTGGCAGGAGATACAAAAATGTGATGGGTATCTACATAGTTTCTGTTTACCCATTCTCAAGATATTCATCAGCTTGAGTCTATGGTAGAAGATAACTAAGTTGCTGTGTGGTAGCCTTGAACATGGAACTCTGTGGTTGAAAATTGCACTAGTTTATTACACAGCCAAGCCTGCACCCTTTAACCACACAGGCTTCAGGAACCTTCTGTAAAGTTATGTTCCAAATAGTTTAACAATAAAAGTTAATAGTTTTACTTTATCCCTTCAAATTCTCAATTATTTTAACAAGCTGATTAAAACACATTTTAAATTTCAATAGAAACATAGTCAAAGATAGATTAACACAATCTCCCTCTACCCTATCCTATTAAAACTTAATTAATTTTACTAGCATTGTATTTTTTTTTTTACCCTTTTCATGCTAGCCTACTTGAGACTGCCCTTATTTCTATGATACAAAACCTGTTTTCAAGTGTTCATATTTAAATTGAAACCTCCCATCACAGTTCTAAGAAAAAAAAATTTAGTTCTGCTCCAAACATTAGCTTTAATGGAAAAGTTATTTTACTAAATCCCTTGAAACTTTTATTTTCAAAATTAATTGAAACACATAAGTAGAATTTTTAAATATACGATAATAAAATGATTCGTTCTTTTTAAACTATTCCCCGCATCACTATTATTTCTATAAATCTTTATTCTTCCAGGATGTGGTGAGGGACAGTTTTCATGCAGAAATGGACAGTGCATTGTAGAATCTTTAGTTTGCAATGGAAGACGTGACTGTTCTGATGGATCTGATGAATACAACTGCAGTAAGTTATCTCTATATATTATGGTTTTATTTCTTCTTGAACATCCACATTGGAATTCCTTCTTACCCAGAGATTAGGTATCTGATGATACAGAGATTAGGTCTGTTATGTTTATGATAGAGAGATAGTCCTTTGAATGACATTGATTTATGTTAGAGTGACAGGCTTTTGAATAACACAGATTTATGTTACAGATAATCTCATGAATAATAAATTTATGATGCAGAAATAGTCCTTTGAATATAACAAATTTATGTTATAGAGAAAGTGTTTTGAATGGATAGAAGTTATTCAGTATTGCACACTCCATAAAGCAGGAGTGATTAAAAACAAACTTTTATATATATTGTAAATAAGGTGTAGTAGACGTAAAATTGCAAATTGGATGTGGTACAAGAATACCTGACAAAATCTACTACTGGTATTCTGAAGTATATTTGAACATTACATTTAATATTATGTCTCAGTTCAATAGCTGTTAGGAATAGGTACTATTTGAAAATCACACCTGCATTCTGTCTAGTAGGGGATTGGCATCCTATCTTCTAGTGGACTTGTCTTTCTTTCAATAAGTGCCTAAAAGAGAGTCAAACACTGTGTTTTTTAATTAAACAGTGCCAATAGAGTATTAAATTTACTAGCATTGTATTTTTTTTTTTTTACCCTTTTCATGTTAGCCTACTTGAGACTGCCCTTATTTCTATGATACAAAACCTGTTTTCAAGTGTTCATATTTAGATTGAAACCTTCCATCACAGTTCTAAGAAAAAAAAATTTAGTTCTGCTCCAAACATTAGCTTTAATGGAAAAATTATTTTACTAAATCCCTTGAAACTTTTATTTTCAAAATTAATTGAAACACATAAATAGAATTTTTAAATATACAATAATAAAATGATTTGTTCTTTTTAAACTATTCCCCGCATCACTATTATTTCTATAAATCTTTATTCTTCCAGGGTGTAATGAGGGAGAGTTTACATGCAGAAATGGACAGTGCATTGCAGAATCTTATGCTTGCAATGGAAGACGTGACTGTTCTGATGGATCTGATGAATACAACTGCAGTAAGTTATCTCTATATATTATGGTTTTATTTCCTCTTGGCACTATGAGCAAATCATTTAGTTTCTTGAATGATTCTGCTCCACTTTTTATTCTGAAACACTCTGTTTGTTTTATTTCTTTCCACCCTAACATGAAAATTGATCACTGATATATGAATACATTTTCTTCTTTCTCTCTCTTGATTGGATATTATTGCTCTTATATCATTTTTGGTGACATTTGGCATTTCTTCCCCATTCATGGGACTCCCATGCCGCCCATGAGGGAACCTCTACTTAGTTGTTTTTATGTAGCTGTTTTTACAAGGTCACCTCTCATGCTAAAAATAGCAGTCAGATCTCATTCAAATTACACCCTATTGGCTTCAAAAAGGACATGCTGAATAAGCAACAATGATATGTAAAAATGGTTTAAAATTACTGTTGTTGTTGCTTAGTAGCTCCTGCCCCAGCCAGCTCTGTTTGCATTTGACCAATGCTAGAACAGACATAACTGATAAACTTCAGCATTTAATTTAGTGTTTCTAACTGTGATATCCTGTCTTTCTTGTGGCTGGAGAGCATGGTATCCTTAGATATATGAAGTTGTATGAGTAATATTAATTTGATTTGATTTTGACTACTATGGCCAACAACTCTGGATAGATTTCAATATTGTTAGACCTGCTCAGCTTTCTTCATACTTGCCAAATTAGTGATAAAACAGAGTCACTAAATGAGTAGATATAAGACAATATATCATTAAGGCTTATATAAGGTGGCAAGCTTACAGAATCATTACTGTGCCAAACAAAATGCTTGGTGGCATTTCTTGCAGTTCTTTATGTTCTGAGTTCAAATGTCACCAAGGTCAGTTTTGCCTTTCATCCTTTTTTGGGGTCTGCAAAATAAAGTACCTGTTGAGTGCTGGGGTCAATGTAATGTTGATGTAATCAACTGATCCCCCCCTCCCTTCAAAATTGATGGCTTTGCACCAAAATTAGAAAGAAAGAATGTTTAAGGCTGAAACAATTACACCAGAAACCTTACACTGCTTGTCATGATTATGTTTGCGCACATTTTTTTTATCTTTCTTGATCACATTTCACGAGGCTCATTATTTAATTATATTTCACTGTTTTGTTACATAATTTCAATTCACAATGTTTTGTTATTTAGTTACACTTCTCAATGTTCTGTTACTTAATTACACCTCACAATGTTTCATTACTTAATTACATCTCACATTGTTCTGTTTTTAATCACATTTCACAATGTTCTGTTATGTATTTACACCTCACAATATTCCATTACTTAATTACATCTCACAATGTTTCTGTTACTTAATTACACCTCACAATGTTTCATTACTTAATTACATCTCACAATGTTTCATTACTTAATTACATCTCACAATGTTTCCATTACTTAATTACATCTCACAATGTTTCTGTTACTTAATTACACCTCACAATGTTTCTGTTACTTAATTACATCTCACAATGTTTCTGTTACTAATTAATGTTTCATCACAATGTCCTTGTACTTAATCACTTCTCGATATTTTCTGTTTCATAACCACATCTCGCTCCTTCTGTTACTTCAAACACTCTTTGCTGTTAGTTATATTCACTGGGGCATACACTCACAGTGTGCTAGGAATGCCCTCCTAACACACACACACACACACACTAATGCCATAGAGAAAAGAAAAACAATGCTATAAGCTCTATTTTTCTAGAATATATTTGTCTTCAGTATTTTACAAATTATTAGTAAACGTTTGAAGCCAAGTTTCTAAGTTTACAGCTTATCTAACCTGTTACTGATCACCAGTGTCACATAGAATAGTTTCTGAATGAGTAGTCACCTAACCTGATCGAAATAACAATCAAATCTCTTTTATATTATACCTTAACATTTAAAAAAGAAAAAAAAAAGGAAGAACACACTGGATATACACTCAGTCTGAAATACAAAAGATCGGATGATTATGGCTGGAATGTCTTTCATCATAGATCAACTCAACCAAGGATGATCTGAGACTAAACAATACTACAATATAAAGCCTAACAGTTTAAAGGCAGCATACAATTAGTCATAGTGAGTATTGTTGAAATGTCATAGTTGAGTGGATTTGGCATTGAATTATCTGCTGATAAGTTGACAGTTCAAACCCACTGCAGGTGTTTCATGGTGTTTCAGACTGAAAACATCTACTGTGCCTCCGCTGTTGGCAATGTGTACCTGATTATTTGGGGTTATAACCTGCACTACATTAGTAGGTTCTATTCAGGTGGAGATTACTCGTTCATCAGCTGACAGTTTTAAAAGTGTTTCAAGGCTAAGATATAGCTGGAGTTTAAAAAATAGAGAGAGAGTTTGTAAATATCTACCCACTTCCCAATTAAAAAAAAAAAAAAATCATCGAATCTCTAATCATTGAATCTTGAGCAATTTTTAACTTTCACATTTTTATCTTTTTATCCATTTTTTCTTGTCATTCATTTTCTCTAACCTTTCACATTTTCCTCTATTTTTCTTAATCTTCTATCTCTTAATTTGCATCTACTAAATTTGCATCACAGTTACTTTGGACATTAACATGAAGATATTTATTTTCTTCTATCTTAAATTGGAGATTTTTTTTCTCCTTCTCTCTTTCTCCCTTGTCATCTGTTTCAGCCTCTCCCCATCTCACTTGCAACCAATCTCTGAAATAATCCTTCTTCAGCAACCAACATCACTTAATTCACAGATGCACTCTTCTCTAATTTTTTAAAAATGATTGTTTCAACGTCCCACGCCCCAACCCCAATTATGCATGATAACCTGATAATTTCTTGATTACAGCTGTAGCACGCCAATGTCCTGGTGATGATTTTCTGTGCGGTACTGGCCACTGTCTTCCGATAAACAGGCACTGTGATCGCAGGAAAGACTGTCCTGATGGATCTGATGAAGTTGACTGTCGTAAGTAATTCGTGAACAGATCTGTAGACTCTGCGCTAAAATGTTTAGTGATATCCTGCCTGAAATCATGTGTTTATTTTTCAATCCAAATTTTATTGTCATCACCTTCATTTGCATCGTGTTGCTGCATGTTTCTTTGCTTTTCTTTACATATGTATACAATTTCTTTTCCAAGAATGACTTCCAGAAATATAAATAATTTATCGAAGTAAAAGAAGGTGGTGTGTTGATGCAGATGGTTGTGCTCTGAACTCGACATTTTATATAATATATAATAGAAATCTAAAATTCATTTTTCCTGTTATTGTCATTTTCTGCACTGTGGTTCATAGATTAAAATTTGGTTGATAGAAGTGAAAAAGCTATGTACAAGATATAAAATTCATAACTGAAATGGCAATAAATTAAAACACTTTTAATGTTAATTCATTACCATTCAATATATGATACTAGGCACTTGTATAATATGGAATGTTAAGTGTATATTAAATTGGTTTCAGCTGTTTTCTAATTATCCATTCATTCAGGATGTATGCATTTGGCATTAAAGTAAAGGTCATTTGATACCTTGTTATCTCAGGTTCAATTCTTGACAGGACAGTTTAAGTTTTCCACTTTTATTTGGAGGTCAGTCAATAAAACATGTTAAGTAGTTGATTTTGTTTCATCAATTTTTTTTTTTTTTTTTTTTTTGATAAATACACTGTATTTTGTGAAGAATAGCATTGTTGTATTATAGGTTTAAGAGGGCAATCACTGGTTCTCAGCATTTCTGATACTGAGGGTAGCAAGAAGTGCGAGTGTGTGTGTACAATTCAGGTGGAATAAATACTTGAAGTGTTTTTGTTGAAACATCAGTTTATCAAAACTTTTCCTGCTGATGTATATATCTTTCACCAGCAGACACAATTACACATATGATGGGCTTCTGTACAATTTCTCTTCGCCAGTTTTCACAGGCATTAGCCAACTTGAATCTATGGTAGATGACATTTGCCCAAGGTGTCACACTGTGCAGCAGATCCCAGAACCATATGTTAGCAAGCAAAACTCCTGAATCCCTAAACCATACCTGCATCCACACTTGGAGTTGATACAACTGACAATGATATGTTGCCCAACACAAGATTAAATTTGCACCTATCTAAAGAGAAATTGTAATTCTGTAGTAGAAGTGGTGCTAAAATTTAAACCAATTATTACTTTATATCTCATAGACAACAGATTACAAATTTGGATTTTTCTAAACTGTTTGTCTCGTGTATTGTGGTTTTTGTTTTTGTAACATGTTTTGAATGCAAGATCTTTTGTTGTCATTCTGAGAATAGAAAATTGACTAAAACAGACAAATACGTCTAATAGAATATTGCTGTTTCGATTTGTTTTCAAGTTTAAATTTAATCATGGTCTTTAGCAATAATCAATCAACTGCACTCCATCTCCTATATAGAGTGGTCATGGGTGAAGTCAAATGACAATTATTGCATGTACTATAAAAAGTTAGTAGTAGCAGTAGTTGCAGTAGCAGCACCAGCAGTGGTTGTAGTAGTAGCAGTAGTAACAACAGTAGTTGTTACTGTTGTAGTTTGTAAAAGATGAAAGCATTTAGATTGCTTAGATTGCTATTACCAACTTCAATGCCAGTTATGATATATATCAAAAGTGTCATTGTTTTTTTTTACTCTGCTTTTTCTAATTTTTAATGCAAAATCTTGAACTGATAAGATACTATCAAGTGAGTGTATGTGTGTGTGAGAGAGAAAGAAAGAATGTTATATGTGTGTATTTTTTTTAATGTTTGATAGTTTTTACTTATAAGTATACATCTGCATTTGTGTGTGTGTGTGTGTGTGTGTGTGTGTGTGTGTGTATGTTCAGTATGTAAAAATATATTTGGTTTTTATGGCAAATTTTTATGCTTAAAATACTTCTAGTTTTGCTTAATAATAATAATAATAATGATAATGATAAACAAATTAAAAATAATAAAGCCTTATAGTTAGTGCACTTTGCACAGGCTACGCATAAATGCAGTCAGTTGTGCAGTGAAGGCACCATGGCCAAGTGTCTTCTGCCATAGCTTCACATATTAACCAAAGTTTTGTGAATGATATTTGGTCAACAGAATTTTTGTGGAAGTTCATCAGAGGGATCATTCCTATTTTTGGTAGTAAGCTAATTCTCCTTCAGAGAGACTTAGAAATATTAATATTTATGTGTATATATATATATCAAAGAGCTAAACAATAAAACTGATCAAAATGTTGTTTAGATGTAAATATTAACCCTTTAGCACTTAAATCGTCCACATCCAACTGAAATATTTCACTTGTTTTATGACTAAGCTGGCCAGATCCAGCCTTTCACACCTATTCGGTAATATCATTTTAAAAAAGAACAACCACATTATTGAAATCTCAAAACCACTAGATAATGGATGATTTATTCAAAATGATGTGGTTGGATAAGCATTATATTTGTCAGAGTAATCTGAATGCTGGAGGGTTGAAAAATATTTCAACTCCAAAGATAAGGTTAATTAGCAAAATTAAAATTGTGTTAACAATAACTAATCTCAGATATTAAGTCCAAGAAAATTTGTTCTGAAATGTATATTTGAAACTGTTAGTGGCCTTATGCGTGCAATAGATTATGCATGGTTTTATGTTGCTGTCTTAGTTGACTTTGTCCTTAGTAATTCTGTATAAGGTCTTGTAGTTTGTTCTGTGAAATAATTGTGAGGTTAAAACCACTAAAGCAAATATATCAACCTGACAAGTGAAATGTCATGATTTGAACCTAATCGAGTCTTGTCAGCTTTATTGTACACAACATCGCATGTTCTCTTTGATCAATTTGTATATAATCTATGAATATCATATTTTTATCAACTACTTTTATTGATTTCATGAAAAGAATGTGAGTATAAATATGCAATACTCTTTACAGTTGATGAGTTAATTTTGTACAAAATTATATATAGTGTTGGAATTTTCCATAGACCACATATTGTTGGCCAAAAAATTGGGAATTTTCCATAGACCCCGTATAAAAGTCAACCCTAGTATTTCCTGAACAACAAGACAACATTTGTGAGTCAAGGTACCATAAAATTTCGGCTGTTTTCATTATGCTAGTGCTTGCCATACGAGCACCAACAATTTGACCTCTTTGATAGATCTGTCATTTTAATTACCTTTTTCTGATATCTGAAAAGAAACAGCAATTTTAGCAAAACATATTAAGCAACACTAACGATAAATCAAAAACATAAAAATAAACAAGCTTTTGACAGTTTTATAGATATTTCAAAATTATGATGTTATGATGCTAGGTGTTTCCATTATTTTATCCAACCCCTGTATATATATATATATATGTGTGTGTGAGAAAGTTGGTATGTGAAAGCACGTGGTTGGATGTATAAAAGATAATAAGAGTGAAAAAACTACAGAAGGCTTGTGTTACATGGTTAAAGTATATATTTAAATTATGTCAGAAAAATGTTATAAAAATGTTATAAAATCTTTTTGGTATATAAACATTGTATTTTGAGAAATAACCGGTTTCGTGTTGTCTTTTCAAATTTCTCTACTTCATTGTAACGTGAACGAACACGTTACAAGATTTTATAACATTTTTCTAACATTTTTCTGACATAATTTAAATATATACTTTAACCATGTAACACAAGCCTTCTGTAGTTTTTTCACTCTTATTATCTTTTATATATATATATATATATATATATATATATATATATATATGCATGTATGTATGTATACACACATATGTATATATTTGTGTAAGATATATTTATGTATTTGGTTCCATTGTTACAAAAATAATAAAACTTGGATTTTAAATATGATTTGTATGATAAGGTTCTTAATGTTTCTTTTTTTTTTTCCTTTGTAGAGTTTTCAACTTGTTCTCCTGATCAGTTCACCTGCTCTAATGGTGAGTGTATATCATTAGCTAGCCGATGCAACCGTCAATACGATTGCCGTGATGGAAGTGATGAACTCAACTGCAGTAAGTGTAAACACTCTTACAACATATCTTTCTTGCCTTTCTCCCTCATCTCTCTCTCTCTCTCTCTCTGTTAGCCTTTCTCTCTGACTCTTTTATCACTGATATTTTATTTATTTGCTTGTTATTGTTGTCATTGCCTTCATTATTCCTGTCATCATCATCATCATTGAAAAAAATCTCAGGTCCAGTGCTATGGACACATAATCCTTGACTTGTCTAAGAAACAGTAGCACCAAATAAAAACTAACTTAGACCGTGGTGACTAACAGCTGATGATGGAAGTATGTTGGATTGTTGGTATAACTGTTTTTGTATATGTGGAATTGTGTTATAACACATCCTTTTGATAGATTGTGGTGATTTTTCCAATTCATGTCAGCATCAAAAAGCAAGTGTAAAATGATGATGGTGTTGGTGATGATATATATATATATATATATATATATATATATATATATATATAAAATTTATAACCCCAAGTTTTGCAGTTTCCATTCACTACATTTCATATTATAAGATATTGGTGTATTCTATGATGACATTCAAGGTAATCAATTTCATAAACATGTATTTCCAGAGCAAATCCCTCTACTATCCTCTACTATCATATTTTTGTGCTGCTAATTTTTTATGGGAAAACTCCTGAGTATTGCATTAAATTAGTTATGAATGTTTAGCTTTGCATTAAAATGAGATACCATTACTTATTAAATTGATTCAAAATTTACAGCTACTACAAGGTGTTCATCAAACCAATTCCGTTGTCATGATGGGAGTTGTATTCCTGCTGAAAGACGCTGTGACCGACGCTATGATTGCCGTGATCGAAGTGATGAAAGGGGCTGTGGTTTGTATTCATTTTTTTTTATATTGTTTCTCTTTTCTTATTATACAGATCTGGATTGCATAAGATAGTTCAGTATGTTGACATCTCTCAGTCACAATGTCTTCTTCATATTCCAACTGAAAACAAAGGCATAACATTTCTGTAGTTTTAATTTACAAGTCCTAACTGCAGCTGAGGAAAGTCTTGGAAGAAATTAAAAAATATGGATCTCTTTCATGGACAATTCTACAAAAGTATGATGTATGAAATTGACCCCACCACCTGACAAGTACTTTGCTTTAATAGTGATTTCTTACATCGGCAGAAGGCCAGAAATTTGTATTAGGAGGGATTAGTCAGTTATATTGGTGCCGTTACATTTTTGGCTAGTACTTTATTTTATTGACCCTAAAACATTTGATTTTAGTTGGACTTGAACTTAGAACATAAAGAGCTAGAGCAAATACCACAAGACATTTTATCCCCACACTGCCAGTTACTCTACCTAATAATAATAATAATAACAATAGGCCACAAATTTGAGACGACAGGCTAGTCAGTTGTACTGACCCTAGTACTTGGCATACTTAATTTTATTAACCCCAGCAGGAGGATTGGTAAAGTTGACCTCAGCAGGATTTGAGCATAAATAGGCAGAACAAATATTGCAAGACATTTTGTCTGACAGTGTAAGAGCTCTGCCAATAACAGAAACATATAAACTGTAGCAGGACTCATAGCATTGCACATGAGATGTGGGTTGGATCTGTCTGCTAGAAACAATGCACATGCTATGCAAAACTCTTTCAGTTCAGTAACTCTACTCAAACTCACGACCCACAACACATACCTTTTATAATAACCATCCACTAAAATAACTCAACACATACTCTACACAATCAAATACTTCCATATGACCAGTAGTAGGCAATATAACACCAACAACTCATACAACTTGTATTCTCCACAGCTGCAATCTGTTAATACTGCAGAAACCGCATCACATACTCTTCATAATCACCAACTGACACCAAAACCCTTGACATGAACCACACAGCACATATTCAACTCAAATAACACTTATCGAAATCACTCGACTCATATTGCAAGTACTCTACATAATAATCAAAATATTAAAATATCAAGCTCAATTAAGAAATCAAACCTCATAACAAAGATGAAGTTGACACAGCATGCAAGCACAAGTTTACATCCTCAAAAAAAAGAAAAGACAATGCTGCACACACACACACACACACACACACACACACACAGAGGAACATAGTTACCTTAGTACTGTAGTAAGAACTTGCATAAAACAGTTGCTGTTACTCATGATGTAGTAGTAGTAGTAGTAGTAGTAGTAATAGTAGTAGTAGTAGTAGTAGTAGTTGTAGTAGTAGTTTAGACACATGACCAGCAATTTTGAAAGAAATGGAGTCTGTACTAGGCTGATATTTATTTAACAATCCTGGAAGGATGAAAGGCAAAGTTGACCTTGGCATGAGTTGAACTCTTTACACCTAAGTTCAAAATCCCATTGAGGTCAATTTTGGGGATCAATGAAGTGAAGTACCAGTCAAATACTAGGGTTAGGGTTAGGGTTAGGGTTATGCATCTGTATTGAGACGTATATGAGTCTGTATGTAAAACTCACATGTCCACATGATGATGTGCTCTCCATAATTTGTTCTTGTAATTTTGGTAAAAATCTCACCTGCCATATGGTTTCTGAAGCATTATGCACTATTTCTTTACTGCATATTAATTTCATGCACTTTTAACTACTTAATTTATATTGCAACTCTGATTATGTATTTTTGAATGTGCTTGCCTATTAAGCACTTTTTTTTTTTTAATTCAACAAAGATGTTGAAGATAAAAATAAACCATATTCTCAAAATATACTCGCAAAATTTTGATAAAATCTCACATGCAATTTGTTTGAAACACTATGCACCATTCTCATCATGTTAAGCAATTTCATGCACCACTCACTCACTTAATGCACTCTCACCTCATTTAATGTTGCATCCCTGATGATTTAGCTTTAAGGGGTTAAAGACCAGACAAACTCCCCACTGCATTCCATATTTAATTTGTCCTTTGTCCTTGCTATTTTACGGTGGGGAAGTTTGATTTGAAGGACATGTGGTTACTTTTTCCAGCAGGTCAAATAACTCTGTTGAAGATCCCTTCTTGATTCATTCAGAATCACTTGTTATATTGGAGAGATTTGTTTTTATATTGAATATTGAATATCCTCAGTCAGCTTTGTTTGTGTTAACCTATGGCATGCAAACAGCTGACAAAGTCCTGGCCAACACTTGATAAACTGATATAAACTGCATGACAAGTTGGTTCTATTTTGTATAATGGATTAGTCAGCGAAAGAAAAGCAGTACATGACACATTTAAGAGTCTTTTATGATTGGTGGAAGGAGTTTAATCCACTAAAGGCACCCAAAGGCTCGATGGTTGAAGAACTTTGTTACTTAACAAAAGTTGATATTCCTTTATTATCAGCAAAGTCTTTAAGTACCTTTGGACCAGTTTCTTCTAATGGACAAGTTGGTGCCAACATACTCAATGTAGTAAACCAAGAAATTTTAATTAATTAAGACTACTTCTGGTGGTCAGGAGAAAGAATTATTTACTTATTTACTTCTAATCAAGAAAGGCAAGGAGAACAACTGTGAAATGTTAATTAGTTAAAAATAGAATATTGTTAATGCAGTAGTTAGTGAGTTTGATCTTAGCATTACTGTGACACTCTGGATATGTGTTGGTCTTGTTAAACCAAAGCATACCCAGATGTGTCACTGCACTGCTAAGAAAATGGTGATGTGGATGGCATATTGCACTGCTAGGCTTGGGAGTTTGGGTATGATATTAGTTGTTCAAAGCATTTCCGGATAGAACACTTTATTCTACATTAACTCATTTCATCAAATTATTGTGAATAGGCAGTAACTATCCTTGAGGAAAATTAACTGTTATGACCAAGAATCCTATTCACTGAGAGATTTGTGTCTTATTCACTTTAGACTAAAGAAATCAGAACAAAGTGCTGATCCTTGATACCATGAACATTTTCTATTTTAAAAAGAAAATAAGCTTTTTATTAATAGATTTGACCCTGAAGCCACTTTATAGCTGTTCTTTTGCTTTCTGCATAATACAACAACTTTTGTTATGTTGTTCTTAAAGGATGCTCAGCTGGCCAATTCGAGTGCCAGAATGGATTATGTATCAACGAAAACAAAATCTGTGACTCCAATGACGACTGTGGAGATCAGTCAGATGAAATAGACTGCAGTGAGCTTTACAAGATATTTTGTGATTTGTTTGCATGCTTCTTGGATTTTGCTGCAAGTTTACTTAACCTTGCTTTGATTGTTTTTCTTTTGTCAGATGAACATTATAACGTAATGAAGAGTCTTAAAATGGCTGGATAATATATTGTCTCTTTTCTCTTTTTTTTTCTTCACACACACACACACACACATCAGAGTGAGTGTGAAGAGCATAAATAACCAATGTCTTTTTTCCCCATATAAAACATGAAAGTGCTCTATACACATTCACTGTAGACCTCATATACTGTAATGTGTGTGTGATGTATGTAGTTTTCTTTTTATCTGTTTTAAGTATCTTCATTACAACCAAAATCCACTGAAAACCTCTTACCAATAACTGTCTGAATCTAACATAAATTGTTTCAATAATTGACATGTTCTGTTTAAAGGGTTGCCTGCGTAACTGTCTTACTTCTTATCAAGTAATTCAACAATAATTTCCTTATGTAGACAGTGTTTCATTGCTAGTAATTCCCTTAATGTTATATAAATTACCTTAATGAATGCTTGTATTTGCTAGTATTATATAAAACATATCTGTAAATGAATAAAATTACGTTAAAAAACCCTGGAAACTACCTTAAATTTGCTTGCATTTACATTTATATAAAACGTGCTAGTGAATCCACAGAATTGTATAAAATACCCTGAACTTGCCTGTGTTATATATAACAAACTGTAAATAAATCTATGAAATTACATAAATTACCACTGTAACAGCCTTAAATTTGCTTGTGTGATGTGTATATGAAATGTGTAAACATATGTACAAAACTGTAAACTACACCAGTAAGTGCCCAGTGTTTGCCTGTGAATATAAAAATGTGCTAATAAATGCATAAAATTATATAAGCAATACAACCCTACCATAACTACCCTGGATTTGCCTGCATTATATTATCTATAGATATATATATATTCCCCAAGTAACTGTTCTTTGCTTGCCTATATTTAATAAACTTCCTCTCTATTTTCCAAACAATTTTACTAACTGTTGTTTGTTTTGTAAATTACTTAAGATATAAACTTCCCCAGTAATAACACTGTTGTATTAATTGCTACAGCAATTGGTTGATGCTGTATATATTACCCTATTATTTTCTCAATATTATGTGAATAACTTATGTTAAGAGGAACATGTAGGAATGTATCTTATAATATGAATTATTTATCTTAAACAAGTTTAGTAATTTTATAATATAAAACTGTTTTACTAATTAACTAAAATTATATGAAAATATGAATTTTGGAGAGGATTGAACCCACTCTCATATGGCTATGAAGTAAATTTCTTAACCCATTGATCCTTATGCCCATTGATCCTTATTTGACACTTTTTATACCAGTATGTTTCAGCCTAAAGTATTCATATTTGAATAAAAACCTTCTTTTATATAAGCAAATAAAAAGTTAATGATTAAAAGTTTACTTAGTTTTACTAAATACCTCTATATTTTTTATGCTAATTATTCAAAAATTAATTAAAACCCATGGATAGTGTATTTCATTATGAGAAGAATAAAAAGTTATTCAGAACTGATACAAGGCTAAACAAACGACATCAACTAATGTATAAAATCACCACCATTGTGCTTATTTTATTGACAACTAATTGAAACACATAGGCAGTTTACTCATAAAAAAATATAGTAAGAAAAATGAGATATTTCCATATTTACATTTGTAAACTAGCTTAGCATCTGCTCAATGTTATATGGACTATTATAGAAATTATTTGATCTTCTGAAATATTCTTAAATATTTGTCTAAAATATTTTCTTATTTTTGTACTTATCAGTATCAACAGTTACTGTCAGAATAAACCCACCTAATATCAGGGTAAAAGCTGGACGTCAAGCAATATTTACCTGTGATGTTCTGGAAGCAGAAGCCTCAGAAATCAACTGGCTCAGGCAGTCTGGTGTAAGTTTTTGTTTTGCCCTCTCCATAATTCACACCATCACTAACGCCATTAAATATTAAATTCTACACTTATTTTTTTTTTTTGCAATAGCTTTAGTAGATAGCAGGCTCATCTATAAGAAAACTAACGATTATTAGTGTCAACAAAAAATAATTTAAAGTTTCCCACAAATAGAGAAGAGAATTCTAACATTTCAGGTTGTGTCTTTTATTGGAGAAGAAATGAGAAGTGTATTGGAAAGCTGCAGTAGCTTTAAATAAGTTTGAAGACTGTTAGAAAGAACATTAGATAGATAACTAGAAGAGTTAAAGATTGAGTAAAAAACAGGTTACATGCATGTGCATGCTGTTCCACACATATACACACACACAACACGTTCATATCTTTCGTTTCTATCTATCCTTTTCAGAGAGCAATTCCACCATTGAGAAGTCACATTGATGGCAACAGACTTATTATTTATGAAACTCAACCATCTGATGCTGATGATTATATCTGCAAAGCTATTATCCGAGGCCAGAAATTTGCCAAGACAGCAAACCTTATTGTAGAACTTGGTAAGCTGGAAATGCTTTTTGTATTATTTTCTCATTAGAAATGCACATTTCATCATATACTAAAAAGGTTTGATAATATGTAATTGGTTTTTAAGAATTGACAGCACAAAGTTTCATGAACCAGCTCAAGGTACCTCTCCAATGTGAAGAGCAGCTCTATGGCCACTTGACCTGCAAGTAATAGCAGTAAGCCAAGTCACCCACAGATCATGCCTAATGCTTTGAAAAACATATTTTAAAACAAAAGGGAATGGCCTGTTGGTTAATGTAATACAATCCTAGATGGGATGGTCGTAACTAAAACACCTTTGATCATAAGTCTGCTTGCTTAGGACTGACCTGGAACTTAGTAGTAATAACAAAAGTTGAGTGAAAATCCAGCCAGGAAGGGAGCCTCTACATGGTTGTTTAGCTGCTAGAAATACTAGCCAAAATTCTATCAAATCATAGCTTAACTTTTGTAAATTAAGAAGACATTAACACGGTGTCGTTAATCCTTATTTACAAAAGAAGTAAAAAGGAGAAACCTGCCTTCATGAGGAACGCTTCACACTCTGATAGTTCTTAAAATATTAAAAAAAAAAAGGCAAGGGAGACAACTTTGAAATTTTAGTTATCTACAATTAATTTTTGGAAATGGAATGCAGTGGGACGTGAATCTGACCTCTGTAACATGATGACAACTCTAGATATGCAGTTTTAATAAACATCAACAGTGAAGCATGGTCTGTGATTGATCTTAGATGGACTAAAGAGATGTAGGTTATTCAGGAGTGAACATGAATGACAAAACTTAACAGACAGACAAGGATAAAATGCTCAGGGGCTCCTGATGCATGAAAACTTAATAGTAAAGTGGGTGTTAGCATATTTGATATAGTTAGCCAAGAAATTTTAATTAGAATTGCAGCGTTAGTGATGAGAACAAATAATTATGTAAATTACTAACTGTGGTCAAAGTTAACATCCACTGCTGCTGTTTCATTGTATACTTGGGTAGAAAATATATAATTTTGTGCACTTCATTTTATGGCCTTATTATCTTTTCACTTCTTTAAACCATAGTCGTCACCTGCAGGCAAATATTACCTGAACCTAGTGGGTATGTTGCAAAATTTTTGTTGCAGATTTATGTTTATTTAATCATATTCAAATATAATATCTTTGGCTAGTGGAATGAACTGACAATGTTCAGAGACATAAAGAAAAGCCTGTGGCAAGGAACAATATATAAATATGTTGAGTTAAAGGCAATTAAGTACACTTTGTAGTTGAATGTTTTGAAATATTGAAGTTGTACTTGTTTGGCAAGTCATTTGATGCGAGACTGCATGTTGAGCCTGACACAGTTTCATTGTGCAAGAGTCATATACTCACATACACAAAAAAATTAACTGTTACAATTATTTTTATATTTTCATATGGTCTGTATAAAGTTGTCAAAATGTTTTGAGACACACTTCTGTGACTTGGTCATTGACTTTGGTCTGGAGAAAGGTTTGGGCTATAGCCTTCTTGAAATAAAATAATTAGAAACTCCTTAAGCATTTCGCCCAGCGTGCTAACGTTTCTGCCAGCTCACCGCCTTATTGCATTCCTGAAGCTCTATGCCAGTCGTGTACTTACTCATATTTGTGGCAGCATTCACTGTGGGTGAGTCAAGCTGGCTCCAAGTTTCTCACGTCCATCACGAATGCTGACCACATCTGATGGTCAACCACAGTTGAGGCTGTAATGGATACTCACTCCTGGTTCCACTGCTGAAGACCATAGACACAGGGACCTGATTGTCCCAGTCACGTCTTCAGTTGTCTTCCAACACTTTTGCACCAGCCTGGGAAGGGAACTGAGTTGACAGCCTTGCGAATGAATTTCCTCTGTCAGCCTGTTCCAGTCATGGGCAACCTGTGGCCTGCAGCACTTTCTGAATGGCATGCCTTCAACTTTCTTAATTGTCCAGCCCACCCGAGGATGAGCCATGTTTCATGCAGCCTGCTTTTCAGAAAAGGTTGCCTGTGCAGTTGAATTAGTAATGATAATAGCTTCAAAGCAAAATATTAACTATAGCTAACTAATGTTCTCTAATTTATTTAATTATTGGGGACCCCATTAAAGACTGTCATGATAAAGCAGTGCTTGGAAGGAAGATGTGTAGCGTGTGATCGTTGCATTGTCCATGACAGAAATTTATAAAATAAGTGTCAGCCTGAAAAACTTATTGAAGGCCATGCTGCAGCTTGACGACAGTCCAATGACTAAAGCCAGTGAAAGAATGGAGGAACACATTTACATGTATGGATGGAATTTATAGAATTCTCATTGTACCATTTTCCATTTTCTTTTCAGATGTTCCATTCATAGTAACCATCTCACCACGGTCACTTAATGTTCGAGTGGGAGAAACTGCTTCCTTTGTATGTAATTTTGGTAGTGGCCACTCTGGAAGCATACAGTGGAGCAGAAGTGACAGAGTAAGTGATCTTAAGCAATTCATTTTCTACCCATGCCCTTTTAGACTAATTACATCCTTTCTTTTATTTTAAACTACCTCCAAATTCTGATTATATTTGAAAATTACTGAAACACACTTGCTATCCACTCATTAGAAAAATAGTCACAAAAGAATTAAATGGCTTTCCAATCATATATTTAATTAAACATAAATAAATGAAGAGTTGTTTCCCAAATGTGTGTGTATTTTTATGTATTTCCTCTAATCTAGACCACAACCTTCATTTCAGCAACGTTTGAGTCCACGAGCTGTTGTTCAAGGTGGTTATTTGACCATCAACTCCGTGACCCCTTCTGATGCTGGAATATATACTTGCATTGGCTATGACGACAAAGGTGGCAGAGTATCTGAGACAGCTGAACTCATTATTAAGACTGGTAAGTTGTTTTCTTTTAATTATTTATTTATATGTTCCTTAATAACCGCTTTTATTTTTACCTATTTTAACAAGATAGTAAATTGGCAGAGTCATTAGAGCTTGGAATAAAACAAAATCCCTTGTGTACTTCTTACAGCTTTCTGAGCTGAGTTCAAACTCTACAGAGGTCAACTTTGATTTTAATGCTTACCGGGTTGATAACATAAAATTTTAGCAGTGCTTGACTGGTACTTCTTTTGTTGGCCAGTAATAATAATAATTATCCTTTCTTATTTTGACATGAGACCAGCAAACTTGAGGGATGGGGAAGCTGATTACATCTATCCCAATGCTCAACTGTTACTTAATTTATCAATTCTGTAAAGATGAAAGGCAGAATAGGTCTCAACGGAATTTGAATTCAGATTGTAAAGCCAGAAGAAGTGCTGCTACGCATTTTGTCTGTCACAGTAACAATTCTGTCGGCTTTCTGCCTTAATGGTAATAATTAGCTTCAAATTTTGGCACAAGGCCAGCAATTTTGGGGAGGGGGTAAGTTGATAACTTTGACCCCAGTATTCAACTAGTGCTTATTTTATTGACCCTGAAAGGATGAAAGGCAAAGTTGGCCTCCACAGAATTTGAACTCAGAACACAAAGTTAGAATAAATGCCACAAAGTATTTTGTCTGGTGCAGTTACAATTCTACCAGCTTGCCACCTTGGTAAAAACAAGAATAAATTTCTTATTCCAGAAACTACCGTTAAAGTTCAGATCACACCACCCTCCATCAAAGTAGTTGCAGGATCCCGTGCAATATTCACCTGTGGTGTACCAGGAACTCGTCCTTCAAGTATAGAATGGAGAAGAAAATCTGGAGTGAGTAAATGTTTTTGTAATTTTAATTTTTTAAATTTCTTTTTTTATAACGAGGTACAAATGACTCAGTGTAATGACCACCTTTCAATTTCAGAGTCCAATTCCTTCAGGAAGAACCTCAGTTGATGACAGCCGTCTTGTCATCTATGATACTGAAATGACCGACACTGATGACTATATCTGTGAAGCAACCATTCGAGGTCAAAAGTTCACTGGTTCAGCCAGCCTAATTATTGAATTTGGTAAGTGTTGTAAATATTTGTTATACTAGCTTAAATATTGGGTGAATGGGGTTGAAAGGCCTAATTGAATAATAATTGTAATATTGTTTTTGACTGGAAGCCAGTTCCTTGTTCCTATTCCAGTCAAAGGCAAACGTGGAATATAGCCATAGAGCCATATCATGTCCAACTGTGGCTATGTGGTTAAGAAGTTTTCTTTTTGACTATGTTGTTATTTGTTCATTTGTACTGTGTGTTAGAATGTCATCAAGCTGTAGAAACCATGCCAAAGCAGACAACAGTGTTTGGTATGGTCTTCTGACTTGCCAGCTCCTGTCAAACCATCCAACCCATGCCAGCATGAAAATGGATGTTAAATAATGGTGATGTATCATTTACCATAACCTTGGTTTGACTAAAGCTTTGAGAAGGAAACCTTCACAGCTGTGAGGAGAGCCATCAGATTGAGGAAACATTGTTGCGTTAGGATAGAAGAATTAATCTGAATTAGTTCAGCATCACCTACTAGACCATTGGGTACCTTTAGCAGAGTCCACACTCTGTTGTTGCTGGTCTAGCAATAACTTCCCCACCTCCTCTCACCAATCATGAAGGCTATGAAAATGGCTGTGTGGTGACTGCCATATTCCTTCCATAAAAAAACAACTACAGTAACAATATCAATAATAACATTGTTCTGTACTGGATTATCTTTATTTTCAGTTGTACCATTCCTTGTGACTGTCAATCCACGATCTTTGAATATTAGACAAGGAGAAACTGCCAAATTTATGTGTCAGATAGGAGCAGGTTATACTGGATCCATGGTGTGGAGTAGAAGACCAGCTGTAAGTTCAGCTCTTTATAGAATTTTGTTTTGTTCTTTTTATGTTATATTGGCTTTTTAATTATGTATTGTTTGTCATCGAAAGAATTTCTAACATAGGCACAAGGCCTCACATTTCATAGTTGGATACAGTGAGTTGAATCAACCCTAGTACTTTTGGTACTTATATTTTATCAAATAAGAATAAAAGGTGAAGTTGGCATTAGTGAGATTTGAACTCAGAATGCTCACTGGAAATATCAATATTTCTTTACACAGCAGCCTCTCAGCTCTCGTACTACACAATCAGAAGGTGTTTTGATGATTAACTCAGCAACAGCCGATGACAGTGGTGAATATATTTGTACAGGACATGGACCAGAAGGTCGAACAACAACGTCATCAGTCCAGTTGGTCGTTGAACGAAGTAAGTCGTGTTTTATTAATTTTCAAAATTAATTTAAACAAATTTTAGCAAAAACAATGTAACAGAAGCACTAACAGTTAAATTTGGTAGATAGAAAAAGTGCAAAAACCAGTTGGATATATGTATGCATGCTTGTGTGTGTGTATGTGTGTGTGTTGCATGTGGCAGAATTGGTAGATCTTTGAACAAACATACCTTGTGGTGTTTGATTACTGCTTTCTCCCTCTAATTTCAAGTCCCACTTATTTTATTTTTTTGAAACTAAATGCTTTACTTTATTATATTTTATTGTAACAGGCTCATCATATACAATCAACATCAACCCACCAAGTATCAATGTGCGTGCAGGATCTCGAGCAATTTTCACCTGTGATGTTGTGGAAGCACGTCCCTCAGAAGTCATTTGGTCAAGAGAGACAGGAGTTAGTAAATTTACTGTTGTCTGGTTTTATTTTCATACACCACCACCACTACCACAATCTATGCCACAAACACTACAAATACTATCACAGCTACTACCACCTGCCAACCCTTATTAACACCAAAACCACCACTACTGCCCATATAGACACCACTATTGCCACCATTACTATCACACCCTCCCATCACAACCACTAACATTATTACCCTGCTTAAGATCCTTGGATAACTTAGTAAATCTACTTTATTGCAAGCATTTGGACCAGGTCTTCAGTTTTAGCATTAATTTCAGTCTCTGGATTCACTCCTTTATATATTTAATGCTTTGTGTTATAAATGGAGAATAATTCAGTATCACACTGGCCTTTACAAAATAAAAAATGTGAGTTACATCATTTAACTCTACTGTTTGGGATTCATTTTTAGAAAGATATGCATGAAATAGTAAGAATAAATGAATTTTTTTATATCATATACATATATACGTTTATATATATATGCGATCTATGGCTGTGTGGTAAGAAGTTTGCTTCCCAAACACATGGTTCTGGACTTAGTCCCATTACCTGACACCTTTGGCAAGTGTCTTCTGTTATAGCCTCAGTTCAACCAAAGCCTTGTGAGTAGATTTGGTGGACATAAATTGAAAGAAGTCCATCATGCATACACACACATAAAATATATAGTAATCAAAATGAACTGAATGGAGTCAAGCTAAATTATGTGTGTGTGCATGTGTAGAAATAATTTTATATGAGTTCTCCACATGCTTTCCCTAAACATCAAGGAGAAAATTGTACAGTGTGATCAAAACACAATATAATGCGGGTAGGGGATAGAGTGTTGTTCTTCTTTTTTAAATTTCAAATTTCTACAAAGTGAAGCTTTTCATATAGTTCATTACAATTATGTTTTTTGCAGTTGCCTATTGCTGGATCGAGGAGCTCTATAGAACGAAACCGTCTTGTTATTTTTGACACTGTACCAGAAGATTCAGATAACTATATATGCACAGTCACAGTTCATGGCCAAAGGTTTACCAACAGTGCTAAATTAACTGTTGAATCCGGTAAGTAATAAAGCGTTACTTTAAAGTTATTTGTTTATATATATATATGGCAGAATTGTTAGAGTATCAGAAAAAATGCTTTGCTTTATTTGTTCCAACTCTTTTCGTGTTCTGAGTTCAAATCTCACCACAGTCAGCTTTGCATTTCATCTCTTCAGGATCAATAAAATATTAGTCAAATTGACCATGTGCTAAAATTACTACTGCTGCTGTTGTTTTTGTTGTTGTTGTATACATTGGTAGGTCATTAAAATAATCATGCCAGATTGTTCATTTACAAAGTCAAGTTATGTGATAGAAAAAAATTTTAAAAAAGGAAAAATAAAACAAAAGAAAACAAAGAAAAAGGAAAGAAAATTCACAGGGACAACACTCTTTTCAATACATGTGACGTACCAGTTAAAACAATCTTTTGCAGTTCTTAGACACACCAATACAAATATACTTTTGTATACACACTAGGTGTATCACTCCTTGGACTTACAACACAGGATTGTATACTATTTACAAATACATCATTGCAATTATGTAATTTTTCCTTTTTCAGCTGAACGTTTGTCTGTCTCTATCCAACCATATCAGTTGACTGTTGATGCTGGAGAAAACGCAAAGTTCATGTGTCAAATCGAAGGAGGACGCAGTGGAACTTTACAGTGGACAAGAAACAACAATGTAAGTGATACTACAGTATTTCCTGTTTCTACTTTTAAAATATATTTACATGTTTTTAATTGGCTCAGCATAGGTGTGTGGTTTGTAGCCTCAGGCTTGGTTCCTTGGGCAAGAGTCTTCTTTTACTATAGACTCAGAATTGACCAATTGTGAGTGAAATTTGGCAGAAACTATGTGGAAACTTTCCATATATATATGTGTGTGTGTGTGTGTGTGTGTGTGCATGAACACATGTATGTATGTTTTTACAAAGTATTGGTCAGCATGAGGTTATGGTAGAAGACAAATTATTGGTCAGCATGAGGTTATGGTAGAAGACAAATGCTTATCTTAGCAGTAGAATCAAATCTTGAGCAACATGGTTGCAATGCAAAGTTCTAAAGATCACTGTTATTGTCTGCATTGATTATCTCTTGACAAAAACTTATTTCAGTTTTGTTGTTTTCTCTTTGTATGTTACTAATTTACCAATTTCTAAATTTTACAGCGACCATTGAGTTCTCGAACCACATCTCAAGATGGTATTCTGATGATCAATTCAGTCACCATCGATGATGCTGGAGTATATGCTTGTACAGCATATGGTGATTCTGGAAGAGCTTCTAAAACTGTAGAATTGGTAGTTGTACCAGGTTTGTGAAGTTGTTTTTTCTCTGTCATTAACAAAGTTTTAAAGTTTTAAATCATGGATTACTAACTATTTGAAAATAATATTAAAAAGTACAAACATATTAGAGTGCTTACCACTTGGTCAAGGAAGCAAGCTATACTACAACGATTGTTTTACACACTTGAACAAAGCATTTTAGTTTGATGGTTTCAAAAAAATATGATTAAATAGATAATGTTTCCATATGTTCATTGATGTTTATAAAGCTTAAGCCAAATTCAATGAAAATTAACTTTAAAGATGAAGTATTTAAAATTACTAATTAGGAAGGTTGTGGTAAGAAAAATAATCGTCAATATTTCAATTGACTATTATTTCATTTAGTGGTTAGGTTTTTTTAAATTGCATGATTTACAAACTCTGTATATATCTCCAGGTTATGAAAATGACTTTGTGTGCTGTTCAATGACGTGTTTATTCAATCGTTCCATTTGTATACACATTGATTTCTGATGTTTCTTGCAGGTCCGAGTATAATTGTTACAGTAGACCCTGAAACACTGACTGTCCGTGCTGGACAATCAGCCAAATTTGTGTGTGATGTCCAAGATGGCAGTGTTAACACCTTGCAGTGGACCAGAGGCGGAAGAGTAAGCAGGCTTTCTTTTTTCCTCTCTTTCTTTCTTAGTGCATATCTAAACACTTCTGGACATTTTCCTGTTGATCAATATTCTGGACAAGCTAGAGATTTCAGACAGGGGATTCAAATGTTAAGTGTGGATGTGTCATGGTCATATTCAGCCTTAAGTAGAAAGCCAGTGAACAACTAACAAAAGTTTTACTGAACAGCAATAAGATATTTTTGGTCTTTTTGATAGTTTTAAAATGTAATTTCTCCAGTGCATATTGTTAGTAATAATACCAAAGTCGCATTTAGCAACAGACTTCTTAAGATTGGTGTGATGGAGGGAATAAGTAAATTTTGCATTTTTACTTCCAAAGTTAAACAGTGTGCATTTATCTACAGCCAGCTTGAGTTGCTAATCAACAATCTGTCACTGCATTATGTCCAGGTCAGACAGCAGGAAGGAGCTAGAGTGTATAGGATACATTCTTTTGGTTTCAAGGTACAGCTTAATGTCATCCATGTATTTTAGCATAGTAATGTCCTTCAAGGTACCATCTATTTTATACTATGAACAACAAGGACTGGGAATAGATCCTTATGAGACTCCAGATGTAATTGCTACAGCTGGATGCCCTTCCTAATGCCAACCACTCAGAGAGTGTAGTGGGTGCTTTTTACGTGCTATCGGCATGAAGGCCAGTCAGGCAGTACTAGCATCGACCATGCTTGAATGGTGCTTTTTACGTGCCACCGGCATGGGAGCCAGTTAGGCGGCACTGGCAGTTGAAATAAAATAGGAAAATGGAAATCTTTTGGTATCATTTATTCTCATATAAACACAAACATATCTCTTGCTTTATCTCTGCCTCTCTTTCATTGTAGCTACTTACAGATTCTCGAATCACATCAGATGAAGGTCTCTTAATGATTAACTATGTGACTTTGGAAGATGCAGGAAAATATGTCTGTACAGTTGCAAGCTTAGAAGGTATTGCAACAAAAGCAGCTGAATTGATTGTCCAGCCAGGTGAGATATTTTCATTTTTGTTCGTAAATATTGTTATCCTGCTACAAGAAGCTACAACTTATAATTTCCAGAAAATAGTTCTTTTAGTACCTATTGACATACTACTTTGATTATTATTCTCACATATGGAAAAGAAATAATTATGCTTACATAAGTATGGCAACACATTTACGGAATAAAAAAAATGTATATATGGATAGAAGCATTGCATTGCTTTGTGGTTAAGAATGTTCCTTCACAACTTTGTGGCTCCAGATTTGATCCCTATATATATATATATATATATATATATATATATATATATATATATATATATATTTAAGATACATGTTTGAAAACAAAATCCTTAAATCCTTTGAGCAATAGAGATGAGGAGTTAAGCAAATATGTGAGGTGATATCAATAAATGAAAAGAAAGATAAGAGATATTGTGTTACCTTACATGGGGTGTTTGATCCTACAATATTTTGTGAAAAATTCCCCTTCTTAAGTAGAAGAAAAATATTATCAAAGATTATTGGCCATTCTAGTGTGTTGTGAGTATTGGCTGAGCAGACTGCTACCTTTCTTTCCTTCTTTTTATACTCATTGAATGAATAATTTAGAGTCATAATGCTGTGCCAAGATTCGATTTAATTGCTTATACTCTCCTCTGAAATTGTTGAATTAAAACAATACATTTCACTTAAACTGTTTTCATATTTCTGCCTAAAAATACTCAAATTTTGTTTCCTACATGGCTTAGCTGCTGTAAGAACAAGGCCTCGAGGAATTACCTGATTCTTATTGCGATGACTGAAACATATGGACAATGAAAAATAGTTTTGATAGTAAATGACACTAATAGTAAAATGTCAATAGTAGTAGTAGTAGTAGCAACAGCAGCAGCAATAATAAATTGAAACCTTATGTGAATAATCTTCTATTATGTTTCAGATTCACGGTATATAGTTGAGATCAATCCATCCATTCTCAGAGTGCGTACAGGTTCACGTGCTGTGTTTACATGTGATGTCATTGGTGTTCGTGTAGCACAAGTCAAGTGGTCCAGACGATCAGGGGTGAGTTAACTTGGTTATTAATAGCATCAGAAAAAAAAATGAGTGATTTTATTTTAAAATTTATTTAAAATTTTATATTTTGGCTTAATCAAGAGAGGAAAAGCAGTACACATGTCTATTTTTCTGGTGGGAGGCAAGCAAGGGTTACCTTCAAACTGAAATCTTAGCCTAAATGTTTGCAATAGAGTGGAAACAACTGCAGTCACTAAAGGGCCAGGTGGTGATGTTAAACTTAGTGAAAATTTGACTCATCATTATTTACAGAAACCTTAATTAGGTGACTGACTTAGCTATTCCAAAATGTTTCCCAATTCTTTATGTCTGATCATTATTTTTATTTATCCTTCTTCTTCTAGAAACCAATATCTCGTAAAGCTTCCATCAGTGGCAACCGTTTAGATATTTATGATATTGAACCTGCAGATGCTGATGACTATGTATGTGAAGTGAACATTGGAGGAGAAAAGTTGATCAAGGTAGCAAACCTTGGTGTAGATCTGCGTAAGTACAGGAGATGTTTATTATATCGTGTCCTCTTATTTGTCTCCATGTTGCTTTTCTGGTTCATCTGTTCATCTTATCCATATAGCTGCTGTATTCTGTTTCATAGTTCAGTAACTAGACACACCACCAACTCAACCACCTTCGCTCTACATCCACAGTATGCTGTATTACCAGACTCAACCATTATGACACTCCCCCTCTCTACATGTGTACTCTGTTACAATGCTTCCTTATACCTATGTGTGACACTATTCCTGTACATTGGCACTGTAGTATATTTCTGTGGTCTACACTTAATTATAGCATACCCATTTTGTATCATAAGTACCATATAGCTCACAACCATTCCCAAAGCAGCTCTGCACACTATTAAGTCTACTACTACCACTCACTCTTCAGTTCTTATTGGCTAATGGTATTGTCATTCTCTTCCTCTTTATATTCTTTAGTTATCCCATTTGTTGTCACTGTCAACCCACGAACTCTGACTATCCGAGAAGGTGACCCAGCTAAATTCATGTGCCAGATTAGTGCTGGACACTCAGGAACCATACAATGGACCAGAAGTGAAAGGGTGAGCATAACTTTGTCATTCACCAATAAAGTGTGAACAAAATATTCATCTTCAATATTTATATTTACCTCTATGTTTCTGTTGGTCTTCTTTTCCGTTGTCAATTACAGTGTCTTGTTCCTGAATATACACATGCTAGGAGTCGGATTAGGAGACCATTTTTAAAGTAATAGCAGAGTGTTCTTATCCCCTGTGCCATTGATGCAGTATAGTTACATTGTTCAAATCCAGTCAAGACTATGTACCTATCCAGGAATAAGACTCCTGATTTTGATTGTTGGTAAATCTATCAAAAAGGAGCAGAGACAAAAGTAGTGAAAAAATGTTTCATCTTTGAACATGTGGCAAATAGTTTAAAAAATTCAAAATTTATATTGTACATATAAGGGTAGAAAGATGATATGGCTGTGTGGTTGAGGATTCCATTTCCCAACCATGAGGTTGGGGTTCAGTCCCTCTGTATGGCACCTTGAGTAAGTGTTTTCTGCTATTGCCCTAAGCTGACCAAAGTCATGTAGGTGGGTTTGTCAGATGGAAACTGAAAGAAGATTGTCATGTGTGTGTGTGTTTTTATGTGCATCCATGGTTGCTTAAATTGTATGAAAGTATGGTGTTGTTCTCAGTTTCTCCTGTCAACAAATTGTTCAGGCACTTCGTGATGTTGAAACTGTGTGAAAAAAGTGATCTCTTGAAAACAAATACAAGTTTGCCTCAGGAACAGCATCCACCTGTAAAACTGTGTCTTAAATAATGTATTTGTGCATCCCATACAAGCATGGAAAAATGGCCATATAACAAATGAACAAATGTGTGTGTGTTTGTGTCTGTGTTATGCTTAGGTAGGGTTGTCATTTTTGTTGCTGTTAAGAATCGATAGCATGCCAGGAGAAATATCCTTCGATATTTAGTTACATTCATTTTTGCTCTGAGATTGAGTCAAATAATGCAAAGTATTTAGTTTGTTATAATGTAATTTTTTAATGCTATTACTTGCAGCGAGCTCTGGGACCAAGGACTTCATCTATTGATGGTATTCTCATGATCAATGCAGTAACTGAGAATGATGCCGGCGAATATGTATGCAATGCCTTTGGTGACAGCGGAAGGGCATCCGAGACCGTCCGATTGATTATAGACACCCGTAAGTCTCTCTTTTTAAATATCATATCAACTGTTATGTCATGCTGCTACCATTGCTGTAAAATTATTGGGTAGATGACAGGCCAGATCTGGTCAGTTTGACCATAAAACCAGTAGAATATTTTTAGATTTTCTTGTTTTATAAGTTGGAATAGTGCATTGTAAAGTCAAAATGTAACATCAACAAAGAGAAAAATTAGTTAAATGTTTATGCATTTAAACTGGTAGAAATTAGTCTGTTGAGGCTCGACCAAGACAGAATGAAAGATGAGAGCAAAGTAATAGAAGTAGTGATACAGATTTGGTATTGAGTGAAATGTACTTAAAAGAGAATGAAGCTGCTCTTTGTTCTCTTACATAGCCAAACTTTGGCACAGAAGATAATTAGTTTCTATTTATCCAAAATAACATGTGACTGCAGTGAATCTAAAGTAAACATGGTTTCTGTCTGTGCCATGTAAAATGGATCACAGACTACCAGTTTCTGGTTGACTAAAATAATACACATTGCAAACTGTTGAAATCAGTATAAATTTATGTCATTGACCGTTTTAGAGATTGGACCAGATCCAGGCCGCCCTGAAGGACCTTGTCGTCATACTGAAGCCACATGTAACAATGGTCAGTGTATACCCAAAGATTTCCGTTGTGATGGTGAAACAGACTGTGCAGATGGTTCTGATGAATTTAGCTGCAGTAAGTTATTTCTTTAATTATATTTGTGTCATTTGAGTGAAATATTTAGAACAGTCTGATGTAACAAAATATTCCCTGTATATTATTCAGGTCAGCCACTTCCATGTGAACCCAATGAATTTAAATGTCGAAACGGTCATTGTGCTATGAAAATCTGGCGTTGTGATGGCGACAATGATTGTGGAGATGGTTCTGATGAAGAAAATTGCCGTAAGCTTAAGTTTTGCTCTTATTCTATGTATTTTTAAATGAAATTACTCTGATTCTTTGATTTTAATTAACTTTACTGTTTAGATTTAAGTTTTCTCAACAATTCATTCAAAATGAGTTAAATGTTATTTTTCTTTTCATAAATTTAGCCATTTATTTATGTAATAGCAATATTATAGTATGCAGAATAATATTTGTTCACTGTTATGTTCAAATTTCATTCACTTTATACACACACAACCAGTTAGACCTCTCTCTCACACACACACACACACACACACACACACACACACACAGATAATGCCTTTTCGTTCTCTAGCCTTCATTATTTCCGATCTGTTTATTCAGCATATCTAGTAAACAGCTCATCTCACTTCCTTAGTAAAACATTAGATTTTACTCTTGTTAAGGGCAAAACAGTTCATTCTGTTTTGCAAACTTTTTGTAGGCTTTATTTCCAGTCACTTTATCAAGTCAATTGCATTCAGTTTCTCATAATTATAGCGTGTGGTAATTAATATGAATTCTTAAATGTGATCAATTACAGCAACTGGTCCTCCAGGATCTACCTGCGATATGGATGAATTCAAATGCATTGCCAGAAACCAGTGTATTCCATCCAGCTACCAATGTGATGGGGAAAATGACTGCTTGGATCGTTCTGATGAAATTGGCTGCAGTAAGTAGATTTCTTTCAAATAGGAACAAAAGAAATTAAGTCAATTTCAATATACTACCAGATTATCTGTATTCTATGAACTGTAAAGATGACTTTAAATGGATTTGAACATAGTAGTGCGTGGGGTGGCAATAGGCTGTTGGGTCTTATATTATTGTTTAATCCTTTAGCATTCAAATTACTCTCTCAAAATTTAGTGCTTATTTATTCACGTTGTTTAAATTAATCATGCATTATCTTGTAGTTTTGAGATTTTGATAAGGTAGCCATTAATTTTTAGAATGATATTATAGGGTTGGTGTGAGAGGCCAGATCCAGTTAATTTGAACATAAAACAGGTAGAATATTTTAGCCAGGTTTGGCCAGTTTAAATGCTAAAGGGTTAATTGTTTCAAACATCCCTAACACTCTTGTTATCAATTAATATTGATTGCTAACATTGGTACAAGCCTCAAATTAGTGGTGAAAGGTGGAATCAGTTAGATTTACTTTTAACTTTCATGAGGCAGATAAATAAAGTTGATCATGGCAAGATTTGAACAATTCAGAACTTAAAAAGATGTAACTAAACACTGCAATAATGCTCTACTGATTAATGATACATGGTGCTTGTATATATGATACATTTATAGTTTCATACTTTATCCTTATAAACTGCCACAACATTGTATTTACATGAAGAGAACCATATCTTTTCCCCTACAAAATCACTTCAAAATATCTTTCAGTAAGTGTATGATGAAACATACTAAAAATGGTTTTCCCACAAAATATACTTGTAAAATAGGGATGATAAGGTATTCTGTGAGTGGATCTCAAGTCTGAAGATGTAATCTTAGCTAGTATTCCATTATATAGTCTTTATGATTGGAAGGAAGCTTAATAAAATAGATACTGAGTTGATTTGATTCTATATCAAAATTTATCTTTTTGAGCCAAAAGATAACAATATTAGATTATAATAAATTCTGGATAGAAACAGTTGTGAAAATGTTTGGCAATATAAGAAACAAAAGTTATGCATTTCACCAGACTTAATCAAATTCTGAAGCACATCTTTTTCTTTGTGTCTTATACTAACAGGTTCTCCAGTGATTGTTTCACCTCCAATTAAGGACATTGAAGTTGAAATTGGTGGAACATTCACAATTGTCTGCAAAGCTGTTGGAGTTCCAGTACCTCTCATCATATGGCGTCTAAACTGGGGCAATATTCCTAAAGGAAGTCGAGTGGTCACAACAAGTCATAATGGTCATGGTATTTTAACAATCTCTGATGCAAGGCTTGAAGATGCTGGAGCGTACACATGTGAAGCTATGAACAACAGAGGAAGCATTTTTGCCTTACCTGATGCTATTGTTGTGGTCAGGAGTAAGTATTTTTGTGTTATCGTTGCTTCAAAAGAGAGTGTATGTACCATGTGTGTGTGAAGGTTTTTTTCTCTCCAATGGATTTCATATCTAATTATTTTTATTCTTTAGCAGTATATTGTCTATCTCTTTTGGTCATGTGTAAGGTGAACTGACCACTGACAAAGATGTTGGGTAACAGGTGTATATGTACAGACATCCTAATACACACACACACACACACGCACACACACACACACACACACACACACACACACACAGAGAAATTAACTGTGGACTATTATGTATTTAATCAGGTTCCATTTTACAATTAAGATTAGCAAGATGGAATTTGGTAATATACCTGCATTTTGTGAAAGTATTAAACAAGTGTCACCCACATGCAACATAATCAATTTCCTCTGTTTACTTCAATGTCTCTCAACTGTTACATATCATATAACATTGGTTAGATGTTCCTTCTCACTGTTCATCTTTTATTCATCTTTTCTAATGCTACTCTATTTCCTCCCCTATTTTTAGGACAGAAAGGTGTTTGTCTTCCACCATTCTTCAATGACATTGCCGTTTCCAGAGAGGAATGTATGAGCTGCTTCTGCTTCAAGCGATCAATCCGTTGCAACAGCAGCAACCTGAAGAAAGTTTGGGTAAGTTTGTGCAATGTCAGTATAATCTCCTATTGATCATTAACTTGTTATATTAGGTGTAGAATTTATTTATTCATTATTTATCTTAAATCTATATTCAGATCACCATGGGTAGCAATTTGAAGCTTGTGAAGCGTCGTGGAGACACAGTCCCAGAAGATGTTAGTGATTCATTGGTTTCTTATGATTTCGGCAAGCGAGAATTTAGCATTCCAGGCAACCGCTTTATTCCATCTGGTGTCTACTACTTCAGCCTTCCCCGTCAATATTTGGGAAATAAGGTAAGCATTTTTAGGATTTCATTCTTGTGCATCTCTTTGTTCTTTGAGTAAATTAATTCTTTCATTTATAGAAATTTCTTATTGGGATGAAACTGAACTTTTCTGATTAAAAATAAGAAGGGAGAAAGTAGCATCAATGCATGTATATTTAAGTGTATATTTCTGCCTGTGTTTTTGTGAAAATGTATGCAATTGAATGAAATCTGGTATGACAATGAAAACGGAAAACCTCTCAAGTGTATAACCTATAAATATATGTATACCATACATTACAGCCGATACATCTTTGATACTTGGCATACTTTAAAAACATGTAAACATGTTTCTAAGATAATGCAAAATAAGAAGGATTACTATTGTGCAAAAATAACAATACCTCTTCTATATTATTTAACAATTTTAATTTCAGCCTTTTACTTTCTTTTCAATCTTAATTTATTTAATTAAATTAATTTATTATTTTTTATTTACAGTTGACCAGTTATGGTGGTGATTTACAATACAAGATGTATTTTGACAGAAATGGAGCCCCATCTAGAATTGAAGAACCAGATATTATCTTAATGGTAAATTTCATAAGCCTTTTTTTTTGTAGAGTATTTTTAACATTTTGTGGAAGCAAGTTAGGTTGATTGGTTAAAAGTTTCATTTCATAACCCTGATCCTACGGAATTTGATCCTACTGCATGACATCTTGGATAAATACGTTTACCATACCCTTAGCGGTATTTCATCTGTCTTTTTGTTCTGAGTTCAAATTCTGCCGAGGTCAACTTTGCCTTTCATCCTTTCAGGGCAATAAATTAAGTACCAGTTGTGTACTTAATTGACTAGCTCCCTCCCCAAAAATTTCGGGCCTGGTGTCTAGAGTTGAAAAGGATATATATATATTGATGTACAGTGATATTTATATGCAAGAAAATACTCAAGTTGACATTTATTGTTATTATTTTCATTAAATATTCTTCTTGTCATATCTTTTTATTTTTAAGGTAATCCAAAATACCTTCATGTTATATTTTCTAATTATAGGGTAGTGACTTGACAATTTTCTACAGAGTTTCAAAGAATCTCAACCCAGGTCGTGAAAACTCAATCAGAGTACCAATGCTTGAGGTTTGTATTCTGTTTTCTACACATATCTATAAGTACACCAGGCAAATTATCAATATTTGTATGTACATAACACACACACACTCACACTCTCTCTCTCACATACACACAAACTCTCACATATACACAAACTCTCACTCTCTCTCTCTTTCTCTCTCTCCTTTCTCTCTCTCCTTTCTCTCTCTCCTTTCTCTCTCTCTCTCTCTCCTTTCTCTCTCTCTCTCTCTCTCTGTATATATATATATATATATATATATATATATATATATATATATATATAATTTGTATTTTATATCTCTTCTAACAGAACTCCTGGAGAAAAGACCCAGGAACTGGTTCTGGTTCTTTTGCATCAGATGCTGTTACTCGTGAAGAATTCCTGGAAGTTTTGTCCAACCTTACTAGCATCTTTGTGAAAGCAACAGTTGACAGTGGCCAAACACAAGTCCGGTAAGTACCTGTTGATTGAAGCTTCTATCTATTTATCCAATATTTTGGGTTGAGTTCTGTAAGTGGATCACTGCACTGTTCATTTCATTATATTTGAATATTGGTCAAAAATAATATCATTTGTGAAAAAGTGATGAAGTCAGATTTTGAGAAATGCTGTGTGGTTGACACTAGATGGCAATAGGTCTGCTTTAAAGGAGATAATATATCTGTATTTAATATGTTGGGTTTAAATGCAAGAAGCTTTATTTTATGTTATCTGATCAAGAGAAAATGTTTCTTGCTTTAGACTGGTATTTCTTCAGTAAGACTGTTTATTTCTCTTTCACTTTCTGCTACTTTATATTAACAGAAAGTAAACCAATTATTTTGTTGAAGATTCTTAGAAACAACATAACTGGGATAATTGGGGATAATGTTTTCTAACACTGGTATAGAAGTTTCCTGTCTGACCTTTTATACAAGTTTCTGTTTTTATTGTTGGTGTTTTTTATGGTTAACTCTGCCTCAATATATATTTTCAGTATAAGTGGTATTGTAATGCACATGGCACGAGAACAAGGTACTGGAGACCGAGCTGTATTTGTGGAAGAATGTAATTGCCCAACTGGTTATGATGGCTATTCTTGTGAGGTAATCTAGATTATCCTTTTATTTAACTACTTTTGATTTTTAATTGGTGTTTTTTTATAGCTTAATTCAGAGAGGAAATAGTTATGACTATGACCTTTTTCACAGCCTCTAATGACTGGTGAGAAAAATGTTATTTTCACTCCAGAATCCTTGCTTGTAACAGAGTGGAGTCTGCTAAAGTCACTCAAGGGTCATGTGGTGGTATTAAGTCAGGTGAATTAAAAGCAACTGTGTTACTGTAACAGCTACGTTTTTCTTCTATTTCAGAGATGTTCTAAAGGATACTACAAGACCAACCAGGGTAAATATGGTAGCTGTGTTCCTTGCAACTGTAATGGCTTTTCCAATGACTGCGATCCAGTTACAGGAGAATGTATTGTAAGTTGATTCATTTCTTAATGCTATTAATTATCTTCATCGTACATTTCCTTTTCTCGTTATTATTAAAAGCTGAATTGATACACACAGAAGTGTGCATCTTAAAACCAGAGTTAGGCTTAGGTGGGTTGGTAACGAAAGGGTTAAAGTTAATGGAACTGTGAAAAGTTCATCTTTACTCTTTTAATAAAACAAAGTTTACTGAAATAAATGTTGTTTCAGAATTTTTGTGTGTTTTTTGTTTTTGTTGGAACCAGAAGTAAGAACAAAATGAGAGAAAAAGGAAAGAAGATATAATTTTATTAACGTGAGTTTTATTTGCTTCACTTGACTTTTTTCCCCCATTATGTCATTTACAGGATTGTCAAAGGAATACAGGTGGTGCCCGCTGCGACAGGTGTGAAGAAAGTTATTATGGCGATCCTCTGCGAGGAATTGAATGCCGACTCTGCCCATGTCCTCTTACCTCAGGACCTAACCAGTATGTATTTTGCTAATTATACCAACATAAATTAAGTGAACCAGACAAGTTAAAAATTTGAAATAAATGAAACAAAATAACTAGATAATTATATAAAAATCACAATAATTTTAAAAATTGACAAGATAATTCCACAAATGTTGGTAGAGGGAATTGTCACTACCACCCCCACTCCAGTACTCAAAAACTACATATTTTAGTAAACTGGTGCCTGATGGATTTGAAACTCAGAATACAAAAGGATTTAACTAATTCTGCGAATCATTCCGTTCAGCAATCTCCCAATTCTTTCAAAGGATTTCTAACTTGTATATATGACTACAAATTTACTGTAAAGTAGTGTAACCTACTGAAATAGTTATCAGCATCTATAATAACGATACTTTATTTAATTTCTAGGTTTACCAAGAAATGTAAACTCAACCCTGATGGTAGCATTGAATGTATTGGCTGCCCTGAGGGACATATTGGTAAACAGTGTGAGAAATGTGCCGATGAATATGTTGGTGATCCAACCAAACCAGGAAATTACTGTCGACGCTTTGATGGTAAGTTGCAGTTACACCATACTTTATACATGGCTGATGGTTTGTACATGTGTGTGTATATAACATGGGAGAGAAAGAAAATGGATTTCACAAGATTGTTTATTAATTACTATATCTGTCACCTGAAAGACACAAATGCATGATGGTTTGAAATGATCATAGTAATTAATAAAGAATCCCATGAATTCCATTTTCTTTCTCATGAATTCCATTTTCTTTCTCTTTCTTTCTCATTTGTTATAAACTCTATGGACACAATAGAATTTCTAAAGTAAATCTAGTGGCATTTGAATTCATATTCAGGTAGCTGAATACAGCGAATGGGCTTTAAACAGCATACAAGGTGTATATGTATATATATATGAAAATCATGTGAAATCAAGAGAAGAAAAGAGGGTAGAAGGTTATGAAGATGGTCTTGTAGAACTTGTACACTAATATCACCAGTGTGTGTGTGTGTGAGAGAGAGAGAGAGACAGAGAGAGAACTTATAAAACCCCCTTATTTATGCAGTATATGCGAATATAGCTGTTTGACAGTATGTTTATGTGTGTGTGTGTATATATATATATATATATATAATGATTGTAGTTGTTTGTATATATGCAACATATCTATAGAGGAAAACAGTAAAATTTCTTCTCAATTCCAGAATCATGTGATTTGAGAGGAAGTTTCTCCAGAGATCCAGATTTAACAACAGAGAAATGTACCTGTAAGGTAAGTCTTTGTTCTGATCAAGGCTTGTTATGTCAAAAAGAAAGAAATGAAGAGGAGAAAAAACACAGATTCCACAGGCCACATTTCGGCAGCTCATCTAAGAGTGCAGTAACTCTAAGTAGAAACTGATACAGGAAGAATATGATTCTTTGGTCGCACTGAAGACAATCCTCCAGTGCCAGTAACACAATAAAAGGCACCTAGCCCATGTTACAAAGTCTGAAGTCCTTCAATATAGTGGAAGGTACACTAGATGCCGAAATATCGTTCACTTGATAACAGTGACACTCTTCTTTTTTTTGCTTCTGTATACCTTCTGGAGGAGTTACCTCAATCCTATAAAATATCATTATTATTATTATTATTATTATTATTATTATTATTATTATTATTATTATTATTTAAATGACTAACATCCTCACTTGTGGTTTATACCAAAGACTGAAATTGATCATGATTATAATTAGAGCTGTAAGTGAAATGATTGAATGTTTGTCAAATACCTTTTCTAATTGATATGAGTTTATGAGCAATATTTCCCTTTTTTTCTGCAGGCCAATACCAAGGGTGAGAGTTGTAACAAATGTATTCGAGGCTCTTTCTACCTATCAAAGCACAATCCAGAAGGTTGCATTTCTTGTTTCTGTATGGGTGTAACTGAATTCTGTACAAGTACCTCCAGAACAAGGACTCAAGTAAGTATTGAGAATTCAGTAAGGAATAAAAGAATAATTACATTCAAAATGAGATAAATGTTTGAAAAATCTTTGAGGAATGCAGATGAGGAGTTTCTCATTTGAATTTTTCTTCATCAACATTGCAGTTAATGTTGATGAACAAAAACAAAGATATTGTATTACTACATGTGGGTTGTTTAATGATCCTATAATAATTTAGGAAAAAATTCTCTTCTTAATAAAGAAAAAAATAAATAAGTACATGAAAGAAAATAAGAACTCTAATGAAATATGAATATTCTTCTGAATAAGTTATTCATTTATTTAAATTTTTGTACCGGGACCATGATTAAGAATTGTCTAACTTGAATTCAAAAATCCTTTTTTCAGGTGGGTTATCCATTTAACAGCGATCGAGCAGGTTTCTCCTTATCTGAAATGCACACACCCTCAACATTGATTACAACAGGATTTAGTGTCAATGCTAACAAAGACCTCATATATCGCAACTTCTACAGTCAACCTGAAGGTGTTTACTATTGGACACTACCCAGCCAGTATTTAGGAAACAAGGTATGTATATCGTTGTGTAAACAGGCTACAAGTAGGAAGGGCATTCACAAGTAAGAAACAAAAATGTGCTTTTGTTGAAATTTGCAAGAAGCTGTCACACCTGTGTTACCATGAAATAAATGATTATAAAGGTACCAAAAATTTGCTTTATATTTAAAAGCTGTAAAATTTTATGGTAATTTAAAAATACATTGCTCCTTCAGTGAACATAGAAAATGATTTAGATTTTTTTGAAATGTCTGAGATTTGAATATATTCCTAAGCAGTACAGTAAAACTAAAGTGAATCTCTTTTCAACGACTTTACCCTAACATACTACTAAAAAAAGGATACACAGTAACTTTCTATAACTTCCTTTTTTCAAGTAAAACATGACCAAGTGGTTAAGAAGTTCACTTTGAAACTACTTGGTTTCAGGTTCAATTCAACTGCATGAAAGTGTCTTCTGCTATAACTTCAAGTTGAACAATGAATTTTGCATCAAATTTGTTCGGCAGAAATTATTCCTAACAAACCATATTCAACACTAATTTTGGAATGCCATTTCTCCAAACCAAACAGAACAGTTTTTATTTTAATCATATCATTGTGCAATTCTGTCTTAATGGCAAATTAAAATGAAACTCTTTTTTCCTGTTGTTGTTTCCGTAGCTCACTTCATATGGAGGATATCTGCGTTTTACCATCAATTACCTGCCAGGTATCAACACATCTCCAACTGGTGGCCATGACATTGAAATCTCAGTAAGTCTTTTGAAACCAATATGCTGGGGTTTTAGTTAAATCTACTTAACCTTCTTTATAAAAAGTGACCTCTGGTTATGTCTGAGAGAATATGGTCCCCTCAAGTTAATTCTATCTTTTTTTTTTCACCTAATAAGTATTTCAAATTGAATTTTTGATACTCACGACATTAGACGTATTGACACTAACTTAGCCATTGATTTTTCATGCAGATGGTACCTCTGAGTAGTTTTTACCAGGTTGTTTTTTTTAATCTGATACTTTTTCATGCTTAGTCATGTGTAATACTGATATGTAATTAGTCAGTTGCTTATCACAACATCAGAAAGTATGGTTGACATGATGCTTCTTTGAGGAGGTTTAATTATATCAAAACATGTCTATAGTTGTCTCCTATGGTGGCTGAAATGATTAGAATAATATTAACCATTGAACTCATAATTATTAACCATTGAACCTCATAATTATTTCTGTTTAGGTTTTTAAATTGACCACATTAAATATGATAATAATTTAACTACATAATTGGTTTGTACAAACATACAGTCATCATGGAATTGAGGAAAACTCAAGTTTAAGATTTGGTTTTCTTAGGTTTTGGTTTAATTTTTTTTCTTTTAAACGTGCTAATATCTTACTCTTGTTATTTTTTTTTCTCTTTACCAGGGTAATGATGTGACATTGAAGTATACATTTAAAAAACCAGTTGAACCTGATCAACATATGTCATTTGAAGTCCCTATATATGAAGTAAGTTTACCTTTCAAATCTAACACTTTGCTTACATGAAATGTTTTCATTTTTTGCATTTCTTTTTCTATGAAGGAGAGCATTAGTTCATTTATATTTATGAGAGGAATTTACATCACAAAGTCTATGACTGCTAATATGGCTTATACACGCATGCACATACATATGCATATAAACATGTACCAGTTTTAGTAATTTCTATCAGTTTTAGCAAAGACTTCCTTTTAAAATAACCAGTGAATATGAGGCAGATGGCGAAACTCACATATAATATGTTCATGTTAAAAAATATTAAATATAATGAGCATAGGTTGCTGTGAGATAAGAAGCTTGCTTCTCAGCACCGTTCTGGGTTCAGTCCCACTGTATGACACCTTGGGCAAGTGTCTTCTACTAAAGTCCCAGGCTGACCAAAGCCTTCTGAGTGGATTTGGTGGACAGAAACTGAAAGAAGCCTGTTGTGTGTGAGTGTGTGCATCATCATTTAGCATCCAATGTCCATGCTGGCATGGGTTGGATGGTCCTCCACACCACTTGACAACCAGTGTTGGTTTGTTTATGTCCTAATAACTTGGTGGTTCTGCAAAAGAGATTGATAGATTAAGTACCAGGTTTAAGAGAAAAAAATAGAAATATATAACACTGAATCATTAAGATCAATGCATACACATTTCGTACAAAACATATTTAATATGTTCAGCCTAAATAGTATTTGAAACCTTGACAGTTGACACTAAAATATTATGAGAGAATAACAAAGAACATACCTATTCCTCTTGTTTAATATTGTCTTTTTTTTTTTTTTTTTCAACAGCAACACTGGGAACGTATAAATGGTGGCCCTACAACTAGGGAATATCTTTTGATGGCTCTGGCTGATTTAAAAAGAATAAGAATCAAAGCAACATATAGTGTGAACACTAACCTTGCTAGGTAAAAGCCTTTGTTTTCTTTTCTTGTTTGCTTCCCACTTTTAGAAGGTGACCAGCTTCTCTTAACATATATGCACATCATCTAATTGAACTCTTTCATGCTAAGTGATAGGAATTTTCAAATGAGAGAAATTTTGCAAGGCAGAACAAGACTGCTTTCAGGTTCAGCTTGGACAATTTTGTGTTTTTAGAGGTATCAAGGAATATCTAGGAGTACCGCCTGACTGGCTCCCGTAGGATTTTCGAGTGAGATCGTTGCCAGTGCCCCTGGACTGGCTTGTGCAGGTGGCACATAAAAGACACCATTTCGAGCGTGGCCGTTTTCGTGCGGGTGACACGTAAAAGCACCCACTACACTCTCTGAGTGGTTGGCGTTAGGAAGGGCATCCAGCTGTAGAAACTCTGCCAAATTAGATTGGAGCCTGGTGTTGCCATCCGGTTTCACCAGTCCTCAGTCAAATCGTCCAACCCATGCTAGCATGGAAAGCGGACGTTAAACGACGATGATGATGTCTGATGTGCTTATTCTTTTGCTTGTTTTTTGTTTTTGTTTTTTTGTTTTTCTAAGACTGTTGAGTGATAAGTGAGGGAGATTTAGTTGCTGATTGTAGTAGGTGGAGCAATCACAGAGGATTCCTTGTTACTTGGTGGTAACCAATTTAGATGGCTTCTTATGAATATAATAAGTAGAATGAGATTACCCTTAACATATATGAATCTGTTGAGCTTAAGAAACTTTAGAACACAGTAATAGGTAGCAATATTGTGCTGGAATTCACAAATGTAAAAATGTTAAAATGGTGACCTACAAATTAAAACATGGTCTTTGTCAAAGAGAAATTCAGTTTTGTCAAGAGTCAAGTTAATGGGATTTTTAAACTTCAGATTTTTAAAATTCTCTTTTGTTTGTTGTTTTTTATAACAGCATCAAAGATATAACACTTGATGTTGCTGAAAGGAGATTTGCTGGAGAAAGAGCTTATGCTGTTGAAGAGTGTAGTTGCCCCACTGGTTACCGAGGACTTTCTTGTGAGGTAAACCCATTTTGACATCTTTCAACTAAATTAGTCTGTCATATATACATTCCCTCAACACTTATTTAACCTTCAATCAATGAGTGGTGAAGTCAGTTGAGTGTCAGTCTCTAAAGTCATGGCCTTTTATGGTCTAAATTCAAACTGCTGAAATTAGCTTCATTTTTCATCTTTCCAGAGTCAACTTTGCTTTTCATCTTTCTGAGGCTGATAAAATAAGTACTTATTTTATGCTGTGACCAGTATAATTGACTAGTTATTACTTTAGTCAGAAACACTGTTAAATGCCAGTGAAATACTTTGGTTTGTGTGAAGGTGTGTGGCTTAGAGTTTAGGGTATTGCAGGTTCTGTGTTATACATCCCACTCAGCTTGACTTTACCTTTCATCCTTTCAGGGTTGATAACATAAAGTACCAGTCATATACTGAGATTGAAGCAGTCAGCTACATAATCTATCACAAAAAAAAACAAAAAAAAAACTCATTCTGGCCTTATATTTAGATTAGAAATTTTTATTATTATTGTTTTTTGTTGTTGTACTTACTGTTCTTTTTTTTCTCTTTCAATAGTCTTGTGATGTTGGCTACATGCGAACTGTACAAGGTCTTTACCTTGGACTGTGTGAAGAATGTCGCTGCAATGGTCACTCTTCAGAGTGCGATCCAGTCACAGGTGCATGCAGGGTAAGAATTCAGAAGCTTTTTGTTTTTCTTAAATTAAGACATTTGATAAGCTCCAACTCAAATTAATTGACATGAATTTAATTTTAATTTCAACACTGCCTTATCTTTACGCTTATACAATTATTTTGTTATATAATCTTGATGTGTTGTACCAGTAATTTTAAACTGGAAAATAGTTAAAGATGTGAAATAAAATAATCTGTATCATCTGGAATTTTCTTTGTAGAATTGCAAACATAACACAGAAGGAGATCACTGTAACCGCTGTGCTCCAGGTTATTATGGAAATGCAAGCAAGGGATCCATCAATGATTGCCAGAAATGTCCTTGTCCTTTGACTGACCGACCAAACCAGTAAGTTTTATCTTGAATTATGTTTTCTTATACTGGATGTATTACTCTATTACTGGCCATGATCTTATTGTGTCATTCTGTCATGTGATCTTACTTCTTTTTTTTAAAAAGAGGTAGGGTGTGAATTGAGAAAAATTTAGCTGCTATTTCTGGCAAACCAAGCAACCATTTACAGGTTGTTTTGTTGGCTTGAATACTATGATCTTGGATCTTGTAGATGTTGCTATTGCTTAGCCTAGGTCAGCCCTGATTAAATAAACCTGTGATCAGAAGCATTCCAACCATGACCATCCAGTCTTTTATTCGGATACAGAGTAAGGCAGGCTATACTATCCAAAGTCTCTCTCTTTAAGACGGTAAAGTATGCGAGATATTTAGGTACTATTTCTAGCAGGTCATGCAACCTTATAGTGTGGTATGGTGTGCTGTAGTGTGGTATTAAGTATTAGTGTGATATGGTAAACTAATAGTATGTGGGAGAATATACAAATAATAACAACAGACGAGGACAGGTGGTGTAAATAACAAAAGGATGTATTAGTATGACGCTCGGGAATACGGAAAGTCTTTGACGTTTCGAGCTACGCTCTTCAACAGAAAGAATACGGAGACAAGGAGAAAAACATGGAGAAAAAAAATTGAATAGTGTTCAGTCAACGGTCAATATATATATATATATATATATATATGGGAGAATATACAAATAATAGCAACAGACGAGGACAGGTGGTGTAAATAACAAAAGTATATATTAGTATGACGCTCGGGAATACGGAAAGTCTTTGACGTTTCGAGCTACGCTCTTCAACAGAAAGAATACGGAGACAAGGAGAAAAGCACGGAGAAAAAAAATTGAATAGTGTTCAGTCAACGGTCAATCGTAATAATGATAGTATGACATGTTGTGCTGTCGTACAATACTGGATGATGTGATATAATGTGCTGTAGTATGATTGTGCTAAAGAATGGCTAATGTACTATAAAACATCATACTATGCTCATACAGAGCAATAGTACTGTATGACATGTGATAGTACATTGTGATGTGTTTCAGTATGTTATGCCTTCCTCTTGTAATATGAACCACTTTCTTTTCCTCTTTCCTATAGGTTCAGTCCAACATGTATTTTGGGCAGAGATGGTCAAGTTACCTGCACAGCCTGTCCTCCTGGTCATGCAGGACGCCGATGTGAGAGGTGAGTCAAATGAATAGGTGTTGCATTATTACTAACCAGGATTTCTCCTATTTCAAAACATTTGAGTATTTTTGTCCTTTGTAGATAGATTTTCAAACTTCCTCTTACTCTCTTTCAGATGTCTGCCTGGCTATGAGGGCAACCCCATGGCTCCTGGAGATTTCTGTAAAACACGCAGTAAGTATGAAGTTTCTGAAAAATTACATCTTTTATTATTGTTGTTTATGATAACTGCTAGTTGAGCACTGGGATCAATATAATCGACTTAGCCCCCTACTCCCAAAATTGCTGGCCTTGTGCCAAAATTTGAAACTATTATTGTTGTTTACCCACATGATCACTCTTAAACATGTAGACTTATGATCAAATACTTTCCAACTTTGACCATCCCATTTTATTTTCAGATATAGTATATCTAATACTGTATCAGTGTACACTTTCATTTTTTTTAAGACTATAGTCCATAGTTGAGAATGTTTGTATGTTTATATATACATGTGTTTATTTCATTATCTCCACAGATACCACAAGCTGTATGTGTGATCCACGTGGAACTGTACAGAACACACAATGTGATGCCAATACTAAACAATGTAGATGTAAGGTATGTCGATATCCTATTATTATCATAAATTAAACATTTAATCATAAAATTTGTAGTGCAATTTGTTAAGGGGTTTGTCTACAGCTTTCTGACTTTAAATTCAATCATTATTAGAATTTGTTACAGCTCTTTAAATACTGAGTTCAAGTCTTGCCACTGCCAGCTTTGCTTTTCTTCCCTTTTGGGTCAAGAAAATAAAGTACCAGTCAAGTATTGGGGTCAATGATATTGAACAAGCCTTTTCCTAATTTAGAAACTGCTGTTGTTGTTATTATTATTAACATTATTAACGTGGTGAGCTGGCAGAATCATTAGCAAGCCAGGCAAAATGCTTAGCAGCATTTCATCTGCTTTGATGTTCTGAGTTCAAATTCCACCAAGGTTGACTTTGCCTTTTGGGGTTGCTAAAATAAACACCAGTTTCCCACTGGAGTTAATGTAAGTGATTAGTCTTCTCCCCCAAAATTTCAAGCCTTGTGCCTTTAGTGGAAAGGATTATTATTATTATTATTAAGGCAACAACCAGGCTGAGATGTCACTTAAAGTGTTGATATATTATTAAAACTTGTCACTTCATGCTGCAGCATTTCCATATTCCAGGCATTGAATAAATTAACAATTGTCTTTCTTTGTTAACTTCTAGGCATTTGTACAGAGGACAAAGTGTAACGCTTGTAAACCAAACTACTTCTATTTGAGTGAAGACAACCCACAAGGATGTCTGTCCTGCTACTGTATGGGCATTACCAACAAGTGTTCCAGCTCTAACTTCAACCGAATGGAGGTAACACTGAACTTTGTTATTTTGACTTGAACTGTGACGAATTTGATTGTTGTTTACTCACCACACACTCACTGCATCCTTACAGGCATTCATACACGCAGTCTTACATTTATCATCTATATTATTGCAATAGCTAGCATTATACAATTATACATGTGTGTGAAAAGCATTCAATGAGGATATATGAGAAACGTAACTGGAGAGAGATTTCTGATTTAAAGGAAGTAAGATTGTACAAGGGACAAAGAGAATGTGACCCTTTTCTTTATAGCCTAGCTCCTCAGCAGACGACCTGTCAAATTTAACTCTAAACTCCAATCTGGAAATGACATACATACATACATATATATATATATATATATATATATATATATATATATATATATATATTACATACAAAAATAAGAGGAGTGACCTGCAAAAGTGGACTCCTATATGCTAGAAATAGATGCCGAAGCATATAGGAGTCCACTTTTGCAGGTCACTCCTCTTATTTTTGTATGTAATATAATTTTAATCTTCGAATTTTTTTAATATGCTAGACCATTGGTTTTAATTGATTAATATCAATTTCTACCCTCATTAATAAATTATATATATATATATATATATATATATATATATATATATATATATATATATATATATATATATATATATATATATACAAAATACACACACACACACACTCCAACAGTTGACTAGTTACAGAAAACAGAAGCCCATGAGCTCAGCAACCCATAAATTCTAAACTACTCAGTTTATATTCAATCTTTGTTTTCTTTTTATTTATTCCTTAATTTTATCCCTAAAATTCATATTTACTCTATGTTTTTCTTTTTGCTTTTTTTTTTTTACAGTTAAAACCATCATTTGATCGTCAAGATTCTCATGGTATTGTTTTAACCAACCGTGCTATGTCTCGCAATGTTGTGGACGGTTTTAGGGTCAGTGCACGAAAGAAGGAAATCACATTTGATTCATTTGATGCTGTTCAACGAGAAAGAGAAAGCTTGTATTTTTCACTGCCACCAAAATTCAGAGGAGACAAGGTAAAAAATAACAGTAACAATAACACACAAACGCATACATTATATGATGGTTGTCCAATTATTCAAAGAATATGAATATTACTGGTGATTAGAAACTATATTCCACATGAAAATTTTGTTAAGAACAGTTTGCAGAATGCTGCAACAACTCATTACCAAAACCAAACAATCAAGAGACAAACTAAAGCAAGTCATTTGTCTCTGAAATGTCACTCAGTTTCATACCATAGTAACCTTCAATTAAAGACATGGCTTTAATGAACGCTATAACGTGTCTTATACTATGTGCCCTACAACATGCAGACAACAGTTTGGAATTTCTAAGTATTCTTTTTGTCCTGCTGGATTACTGTTGCCAGTACCACCTGACTGGCCCTCGTGCCAGTGGCACGTAAAAGCACCCACTACACTCTTGGAGTGGTTGGCGTTAGGAAGGGCATCCAGCTGTAGAAACTCTGCCAGATCAGATTGGAGCCTGGTGCAGCCATCTGGCTTGCCAGTCCTCAGTCAAACTGTCCAACCCATGCCAGCATGGAAAGCAGATGTTAAACGATGATTATATATATATACACACACACACACACACACACACACACACACACACATGTACGCATACTTAATTACATACATCCATACTCACATTTATACTGCTCTGTATAGTAACTGATTTAATCAGAAAAATGTTGATGAGTGAATAACTAGTCCACAAGGTTAAATCCTCTCCTCTGCCTTCTCCTCCTTCAGTAATATCTATGCAAGAAGACCTTTCAGACATTACTATTTATCTTTTTGATTCTTTTTGTAGGTGACATCTTATGGTGGTTATCTGAAGTTCACATTGGAATTCTCAGTTGATGACGGTCGTGGAAATTTCTTCAGAGAAACAGATGTTGAAATCATTGTAAGTACAACTGAGTGTTTTATTTTGGCATTTCTAAGAGGTCTGGATTTGCAGAACCATTCGTGCATCAGACAAAATGGGTAGTCCTCATTACTCCGTAAGGAGCATAGAACTGGTTTCCTGGATTCTCTGGTGTATATATTATACCCAGGATGGGATGCCTATTGCAGGATTACTCTTTTTTTTTTACCAGCTGAGTGGGCTGAAGCAATGTGAAATAAAGTGTCTTGCTCAAAAACTCAATGCATCGCCCTGTCCAAGAAACAAAACCACAATCTTACAGTCATGAGTCCAACACTCTAACAACTAATCCACACACCCCCACAAAATACTTTATGATATTTCTTCTGACTCTTTAAATTCTTAGTTCAAATCTTGCTTTGGTTAACTTTGCCTTTCATCCTTCCGGTGTTGATAAAATAAAATTCCACTCAAGTACTGGAGTCAACTTAATCAACTTATCTCCCACCACCACTAAAAATTGCTGGTTTTGTACCTAAATTTGAATCAGTTGTTTTAGCATTTCTTCCCTCCTTCATCTTTTACATTTATTTCCTTTCAGACTAATGGCCAGCGTCTCTATTATTTGTTCAACCCATCAGCTAGAGCATCAACAGCACAGAACTATGAAATTCTGCTGACTGAAGTAAGATTCCTTTTTTTTTTTTTTTTTTTGTGTGTGTTTTTCTTGTACCAGTGTAAATCTGTCCAAGTCTCATATGGTATTTACTCCTAGAGTGAAGGAATTCTCTAAAGAGATGTAGTTTGGTAAGTAATTCATTTATAATACGGTTAACAGAGATTGATAAAATGGATATAAGATAACTGCTGGGGTCAGTATAATTGAACACTTTTGAAAATAGTGATGTACTTGCTGCCATCCGATGATTGAAACCAGTGAAAAAAGTGAAAGATGAAACTAATTTTAAATAAATAAGATGGATATTGATAAATTCAGTCCTTCTTTCCCAGAACATTGGTTTTCTGCAATTTCCTCTACATTTGTTTTCTCTGCAGCCATTGATTTACAAGTTGAACATTAACTGTACTATGTGTGTGTGTGTGTGTGTGAAAGAATATTCATTCTGACAAATTTTTCAATTATTATTCTGTCTTCAGAAATCGTTCCATATGTTCGATGGTTCCATTCCATCCCGAGAAGTCTTCTTGTCTGCTCTTGCCAACGTTGATGCCATCTTGATCAGAGCAACCTACCACACTAAAATGAATGTTATCAGCTTACGTGATTTGACCATGGAAACTGCTGTACCAGAAGCTACTGGACTTGGCCGTGCTCCTATGGTAGAGTTATGTGAATGTCCTCAAGGTTACACAGGCGTTTCCTGCCAAGTGAGTATTAAGTTTTATTTATTTATTTTTCACAACATCAATTTCCTTTGCTCTTATTTCCTCCCAAATTATCTGAAGCCAAGGAAAAGTTTTCCAGTCACAATTTCTTCCTTCTTCATGATCTTTCCTTTTTGGTTACCTAACTTTACAATCATTAATTTTTGTTTTGATTTTTTTTCTTTTTTTTTTTCTCTAGGAATGTTCTCCTGGTTATTCTAGAGTTCAAAAAGAAGGCACTGCATTGGGCCGTTGTGTCATGTGCAACTGCAATAAGCATTCCTCAACATGTGATCCACAGACAGGAAAATGTGTAGTGAGTACTATTGATTTAATACTGTGAATTATTTTTTTGACACCTTTAGTGGTCCCTAAGGTCTTCATACATTGAGCTTAACACTGATATCAAAAGTTAATTCTTTTATTTCATAATAAGGATATTAATTTATTTTATCACATTTGCTTTATACTTTTTATATTTACAATCGTAATCTCCATATAAATAGATTCAATAAACCTTTTGAATTCAAAGAATCTACGATTTTTTTTCCTTTCAAAACAAGGGGTAACGTTGGTGTCAGTAAATATGTTTTGGGGGGTAACTGGTTAAAAAAGTTCCCCAATTAGAGATACTCACATACATAGAAAGATGTATATATTATATAAACCATGTATGTATCTGATCTCTCTCTCTTTTTCCTTCTCCTCGTTTATATTTATTTCACTCCAGCCTAGAAATTTCCACAATGATTTTATTTACATACTAGAACCTTCTCCTCTATTCCCCCATTGCCTGCTTACCTCAATATTTCTTCTCCACAGAACTGTCAACACAATACATTAGGTGATAGATGTGAAACCTGTAAACCTGGCTTTTATGGTGATGCTACATTTGGCACCTCCAGTGACTGTCGACCATGTGCTTGCCCTCTGACCCTACCATCAAACAAGTAAGCTTGTTCACAGATAAATTCTTTCTCTTTTTTTTAAATCTTTTTTTTTTAACATTTGTTTGTGTTCTGTTTTACTGTTTTTAGTGTTGATAACACTGTAACATGATTTTTGTCTTTGGGTAGCAACAGTTATTTACTATTTTCTTATAAAAAATGGCTAATACTTTCTTCAAACATTGCTTTTGTTACATTTATTCAAATCCTGAAGATTCTTTCTCAACACATGGCTATGATGCTCCCCCCACTACTCCTGCTCATGATCAGAGATGCACATATTGTCAGCCACTAAGGGACATGCTCTCATGGTTAAGGTCAAGCAAGTGACAAGCAGATCCGTGGTATGGAGCAGATTATTTGCTATAATAATATTTTTGCTTTGCATTAGTAACTCAGTGCTAACTCTGTTTGAAATTCAATGCAAAATAGATAAGTTTCAAAATATTAATGTCCAGGTCACAAAAGCAAAATTTGAAGGGAATAGCAGTCACTTCCTTTGATTTCTATGTAGAAGCAAATAGGAAATAACACTTTACTGACTAAAGATGAAAAAGTAAAGATTTTTGTACAGTGTAATGCACAACTGATTTATTACCTCTGCCTTAGCAAAGGTGGGGGTATTGTTTTCAGTTGTGTTTGTTTGTTTGTCTGTGATACCTCAAGAATCGTTGGATGGATTCAGATGAAACTTTCAGGGATGTTTGGCCTCATGACTGGCACAAACTGGTTAGATTTTTGGGATCGATCAAGGATTTCAGATTATTTTTCCTGTTTTTTTACTTAATTTTTGAGAGCAGTTGGGTTCATTTTTAGTATTCTCATTTGTGAGAGCAGTCAAGTTTATTTCAGATATTCTCATTTTAAAAATCATTTCTAGCTAGTCGTTAAGAGGACGTTGGTGTTACCTTGGCGGAGGTTTGCGCTCTCTGAGTGCTCTTGTTTATATATTATATTTTATATCACAATTTGTGAACAATAGTGTCATTGGTAACTGGTTTCTAATGGGCTAAGTACTGATTCAAATTTCTAACAGTTGTGATAGTGACAAGGGAGTGTCTGTAAATCAAGCAGAACAAATATGTCAAGAGATTTTGTTTATATTTTTTGCTGATATACTTTGTCAAAAGATATACATACACATGCATACATTCATACCTATTTGTGTGTGTGAATGGCTAAATAGACAAATGTTACTTTTGTTCATGAATAGCTCTGTGATCAGGTGAGAACATGCCTGACTACCACTGTAGTGTGAATAATTTCACAAGGAAAGTATTCAATATATATGAATATTAATATTTCATTTAGGCATAACGATACAAATAACTGGGTGTTAGAATTCAATATACATGTGTTTAAGAGAAAAGGCATTAGTTGAGTACAAATCATAAGAGATTACATAAAGGACAAGTAGACAAGAAATTATGTAATGAACTTCATTAGCTTATAGCTGTTTCTGCTGTAAGATACCACTATGTAGAAAACTGAGGTTATGATAGAAGACATATTTCTCCAAGACTGTGCAAAGTTGTGGTGTGAACTTCTTAACCACTCAGTCATGCCTACAGCTATTTTACCTGAATTATTAGCATGCTCGTCTATTAGCCAAAAGTTCAGGGATATGAATTCTATCATTGGTACTGTATTGTGATTATATCTGTAATACTTAGCTACCTAATGGTGGATTAGTTCTAAATTAGATCACCTTGTTTTAAATACTTAGGCGATGTGACACAACAAGGGAATCTTTACATAGCTGCTCAATCTACATGAAATAGCAGCCAAGTCTCCCATAAATTACACCTAGTCATCTTTAGAAAAATACGAGTACGCTGGATAATATTGTCCAAGGTACGCCAGGCTTAGAAACATATTGATAGGCCATGAATGAAACATCTTTGATCAAAGCTCTGTTCAAGTAAGGCTGAATTTAACCAAATAAGGTCCCTAGGTGACACAAGTTGGTGTCACTCACTTTTGTAAGCAGCAGGAGTACAGTAAAAGTGATGTGTGTGCTTGCAATGCTGTGCTGTACATTTTACAGGTATATCCATTAAAACCCACTAGTTTCTACTAGTTTGATGCACACTAACTACACATATACACTACATGATGATAATTTTTGGAGGAGCTTAACCAGCAAAAGGAGGCTGGCACCCAAGCCATTTTGTCTTCTCAATTTAAAATTCTATTTCTCCATTCTTTTAAATGTCATTTCTTTATCTTTCAGCTTCTCTCCAACATGCTACTTGGCTCCAGATAGTCAGATAACCTGTGAAAACTGTCGTCGTGGCTATACAGGACGTGACTGTGGTGTGTAAGTATCAAGTTTGGGTTTGCTGACATGACTTTTAAAAAATTCTTCCCCACTTAATTATTATATTGATAGTAATAATAATATGCAAAGACAGAAGAATCTGAAGAAACTAGTGATACTCCTAATTTTATGATTATGCAATTATATATATATATGGAGTCAAAAAATACTTCACCCTCTATTGCCATCCCTAACAAAGTAGGTCAACAGTCACTCTGTCTTTAATGGCAACCTTTTTGCTGAAGTAATGAAGACTAGCCTGTTATTCAACCACCTCCTATGAACATATCAAATAGAAAATATAAGATGAAAGGCAGAAGAAGAAAAGAAAGGTGCACACACACACACACACACACACACATTGTCCATTTACTGGCAATTTTGACAGGCAGAGCTGACACATGGCCATCAACCAGCTGATAATAGCAGACAAATCTCAGTCTTAAATAAAGAAAATATTGAGCAGTATGGTTCCTGATGTATGACTGATGGGGTTGTCACAATTGGAACACCTTCCATCATAGTTTTGCTCAACTATAACTGATATGGGATCAATGGAATAAGTCCCTGTCAAGTACTGGTGTCATTCTTCAATGTTATATTTGAAGCCTTACTCCAAAATTGGAACCATTATTATTAGTATTATTATTGAAGGTTGTGATGTCCAGATAGGTTGAGGATGGATAAAATGCCTTAACATTTTAAGCTCAAATCCTGCCAAAGTCATCTTCATTTTTTTGTCCTTTCAGGAATAAAAATAGGTACTGCTTAAGGACAGTTTAAACAATTGTACCCTTCATGTAAAATACGTGGCTTTGTGTCTGTATTAGAAATGTACAAACCAATGAGAAACTCTGTATTTGGTTATAATACCTGCTAGAAATAGCTACCATAAGTCACTCAAATTGTAGCATACTGTCTAAAAACAAATAAATGGACACACTGGAATGTCTAACCCCTGGTATTCAAAACAAATTGGATGGTCATTACTGCAATGCCATTGATAATAATGGTTAGATAACCAGAACAATATTGCAAATCAATATGGAAGAGTCAACTAAGTCGTATAATGTGCCAGAAATAGTAACTATTGTTTCTTGTCTGTTTGCAAGGTGTGCTCCTGGATTCACAGGCAACCCGAGAGAACCCAGAGGATACTGTAGAGAACGAGATGGTAACTATAACACTGTATTATATTTTTATCCCTCTGCATACACTCTTGCTCTCTTCTGCAACATCTGCATATGCATTCTATTTTTACACACACATACACACATACTTACTCTTTTACATATATGCTTTCATATGCACATATACACTCTTTTACACACACACTCTCTTATGCACACATGCATATATGCATTCTCTTATCTCACATGGACAAACACTCTCTTATACATGCACACACATACACTCCTTCTTACACACTCCCATTTTGGCAATTTTCTCTTCACCTTCCATCCCCTCTCACCTATATCTCATTTTCTTTATTCCTACCCTTTTCTCTTTACAGATAGCTTGAGTCCTCAAGTAACCGTAAGTCCTCTCCGTAGCAGTGAAGTGATAGGACAAGTTGCAGTCTTCCACTGTCGAGTCACAGGCCAAAGACCTATCTCTGTTGTGTGGCGAAAGGTTGATGGCACACCACTGCCCAACAGAGCAGAGCAGAATGATGAGCATGACTTGATCATCAATAACATTGCACCTTCAGACAGTGGACGCTATGTTTGTACAGCCAACAGTATTTATGGAACTTCCCAACAATATGTCGAGCTTGTGGTCATCAGTAAGTTCTATTTGTCTCCTTTTCTTCTTTGCTGCTCATTTCCTTATTTCCAATTCCTCTTCTCCATTGCAAGTTTTACATTGTAGGTTGTGTTCTAGCTTGTATAATCTCGTTTCTGTGCATAACTGGGACTAAAGTATTTATTATGTACTAGAACCACATTATACAATCTTTAGTATCAATTTAATCGACTGATGCTGGTGTCTGTCATCTCCTTTATGAGGTTCAGTCTCCTAAGAGCATCTTTCATTACCACTTTTTCCTGTCTTCTTTGGTCTTCCTCTTTTTATACATTCCTTCCCCCTGAATCACATGTCACTTCTTCACTCTACTATTCTATTATGACCATCTGTTTACCCTTTTTATAAGTGATGAGTATGCAATGTGTGTGTGTGTGTGTGTGTGTGGCATAAAAATCCCAGCATTTTCAGTTGGTTTATTTGATTTTACTCATTCTGATCTTCAAACAATTCTCTGGACATCAATATAAAACATGTTCTTCCTTGACAGGGACTGGGTCTTTCCAGGTGCAAATCACAGAACCAAAAGACATAAATGTTCGTCCAGGTAGCACTGTTCAGATGGAATGTACTGTGGTAGGATCACACTCACCAGTAAGTCAATAAAGCATTTGTTTCTGTCTGTTACTTTTCCATATTTATTCATTCTTTCTTCCGTTGGAAGATTTGACCTTTCCACCCAGAAAATCGCCAAATCATAAAGACCTGAGGAAACTAGTGATGGACTGCATCAGCAATTAGCATGTATAAACTGTCCAAAAATGCGATAAATAATTTTACTGTGAGAGAAAGGAAAACGTTTTAACAATTAGAGGAGTATTCTTTTCTTATCACTTTCCAATAATGGATATTACTTAAGATGATGAACCGGCAGAACCTTTACTGCACTGAGAAAAATGCTTTGCAACATTTATTCAACACCACAGAAATGTGATCCTTTGAGAATGTCTATACACGGTTACTAAGCCTGCTAGAAAGAGCAACCAAACCTCCTTCAAGCCACAACCCTGCCTACTTGAAAAGGGATATATTATACAATGCTGTTCAAGATAAATACTATAGCTGCACAGAATGTGGAATGGTAATAATTAGAATATCTTTGATCATAAGTCTAATTGATCAGAACTGACCTAAAGTTAAAAACTCTTAAACTATACACCATTGTTGTTGTAGCCTCAGGTAAATGTAATATAATTAAAGTTTTTTGGGGTTATTATTTTTAGCACAACAGCATGTCTCCTGAGGGGGTATGATGTTGTCTCCCACGCTTCCTAAAAGGATTAAAACAATATTACACATTGAGCTAATGTTATTTTTTCCTCACCACATAATTATTCTTAATCAGATATTTAATGCTCACTGTATTAAATATGTTAGCACTAACTTAATGTTGGTCTTTTTCTAATTCAGGTTCTTGTGTTGTCATGGAGTAAAGTTGACGGTATCTTACCCACTTCAGCATATGAGAGTGATGGAACTCTGACAATCCGAAACATCCGACCTGAAGATGCAGGCGAATATACGTGCACTGGGTCTGATCCTGGTGGCATTGTAACAGATACTGCTTTTATCACTGTCACATGTGAGTATTATGCCCTATGAATCAGGATGATTTTTTTTTTTTGTTTTTTATATTGATCCTTCCTACTTAATGTATGTATAAATCAATATATACTGTCCATATTTTGTATGAAACATATCTCCTGATAACCTTACAAAAATTCTGCTAGAGCAACTAAGATATACAAATTTAAATAGAAATCAGAAAAAAATTAATTTTCCTGCATCTTCTATCCTACATTAAATTGAATGCTAACCTTTTGATGGTAAGATTTTTAATGTGGAATTTTTGAAACAACTTATTCCAGCACAACCTTTAAAGTTCTTGGCTGAAACACTGTCACTGTGAATGTTTGTATTTTTTTTTATAGTCAGGAGGAAAGGCGGTGCCTAATACCCTTTACAGAGCATCTAAGACTTTCTTGCATACTGAAATTATTACTACATGAAGAGGTTGTGAAATGGCCATAATTCTATGCAAATTATGTGGTTAAATATACCTCCTGATTTTATGTTTATATATATACCTCCTGATTTTATGTTTATATATATATATCATCATCATCGTTTAACGTCCGCTTTCCATGCTAGCATGGGTTGGACGATTTGACTGAGGACTGGTGCAACCGGATGGCTACACCAGGCTCCAATCTAATTTGGCAGAGTTTCTACAGCTGGATGCCCTTCCTAATGCCAACCACTCAGAGAGTGTAGTGGGTGTTTTTATGTGTCACCCGCACGAAAACGGCCACGCTCGAAATGGTGTCTTTTATGTGCCACCCGCACAAGAGCCAGTCCAGGGGCACTGGCAACGATCTCGCTTGAAAACCCTACAAGGCCAGTCAGGCGGTACTGGCAACGGTCACGCTCAGGATGGTACATCTTATGTGCCACCCGCACAAGAGCCAGTCCAGGGGCACTGGCAACGATCTCACTTGGTTTGCCGGGTCTTCTCACACACAACACATTTCCAAAGGTCTCGGTCAATATATATATATATACACACACACACACACACACACACACACACACACACACACACACACACAAACTTTCAGTTTTGCATTCATATTTATGTTAAATTTAAAAAAATTATTTACCCATTACTGTTTGATTCTGTTTTCCTTCAGCAAATACTTACCCTCCAACTGCCCAAGTTGAACCAAGGGAACAGACTGTTGTAGTTGGCCAAACTGTTGAATTTTTATGCACAGCAACAGGCTTTCCACAGCCAGAATTTCAATGGTATAAAAATGGTCAGCTTATTTCCCGAGGACCAGTTCTAACTCTCACATCAGTTTCCAAAGATGATGAAGCACAGTATGTTTGCGAGGCCACCAACAAATTTGGCGCAAGCCGAGTAAATGGAATACTACATGTCACATCAAGTGAGTATTTCTGCACTAAATGATAGTGATTGATATAACAAACTGAAAAATATCTTACACCTTGAAACATGAGGTCAATAATAAAGATATATTAATCTTATGAACGTCTATTTTATATTTTTATTTCTTTCAAGACTAAAATTAAGCTTATTTTTAAATTGCAGGTCGTCCAACATTACAAATTATTATCCGACAAGAATCTGTGGTCAAAACTGTCGGAGAAAGTATTCAGTTGGTCTGTTATGTTGAGCAACGTGGTAATCTGATCAATTTAGTATGGAGCAAGCAAAATGGACAACTACCAGCAAGTAAGAACACTGTCAACCAGTGTGTGTTTGTGTGTGTGCATGTAAGACGTAGTCTGTTACATGTTCATTTTATACAAGTATGTATGGTATATAGATTATATACATATATATACACACATACATATAAATGCATGCATATATATCTATATATATATATATACATATATATATATATATACACACATGCATACATACAGGCATTTTATATATACATATACACACACATGTATGTACGTATGTATATGTGTGTGTGTGTATGCACTTTATTTTGTGGACTAAGACTACCATTGGTTTCATGTTAACGGAAGTCCTTAGCAATTATCAAACCTATAACATGGAATATCGGTGTTCGTCTCCATTTTGGATTAAAATAATTTAAAACAATTTCAATCCAAAATGGAGATGAACACTGATGTTCCACGTGATAATCTTGATAATTGTTAAGGGCTTCCGTAACATGAAACCAATGGTAGCCTTAATCCACAAATAAAGAATCTTAATCTACCAATATAGTGTTGATCACTCATTCTCACTGTTTAATATTTATATATATATATGATACATATATATATATATATATATATATATATATATATATATATATATACATATATACATTTTGCTCAGAGCTTCCACATAAATAGACGTAAATACATAATTTTTTTTTTGTATGTAGAGTCTTCCATAAACCTGGAAATACAAAATTAAAATAATTTTTGTGTTCAATTTTATAGAATCTTCTCAGAGGAATGGTGTCCTTACAATTCCTTTTGCGAAGTCATCAGACTCTGGCGTGTACGTCTGTACTGGTACCAGTGATATTGGCAGATCAGGATCAAGTACTGTTGTGGTGACCATAACTACAGATTCAAGTATGTAAAGTATATTTTGTTTTTATGTCAAATCGTCCAACCCATGCTAGCATGGAAAGCGGACGTTAAACGATGATGATGATGTTGTTATTATTATTATTATATATATTGAGACTTATCACATGTGTTAGAAATCAATAATTGCATGGATTGTCCCGAGATAGTTGAAACTAATTCACTTGTTACCATCATCTTTTCCTTTTCTAGATGTCCGTCCAACTGCACGCATTGAGCCAGACAGAATGGTTACAATCCCTCAAGGTACTACCGGCACCCTACGGTGTATTGTGACTGGAAGCCCATTACCAACAGTCATATGGACCAAATCAAGAGGACAGTTGTCAGACCACCACCAGGTTAATATTTTTCTAAAAAAAAAAAAAAAAAATTTTCTTTTGAAACAAATCCCGGAGTCAATGTAATCGAGTGAATATATATATGTATGTATATATATGTATGTATGTATGGCAGGCTTCTTTCAGTTTCCATCTACCAAATCCACTCTCAAGGCTTTAGTTGGCCCAAGGCTCACACACTGGGGCCTAATCCAGATTCTTGTGGTTGGAAGCAAGTTTCTTACCATACAGCCATACCATATAACTGCAAAAGACAAGGATGGCAAAACGGGGTTACGCAAAGCCAGTAGCTCAAACTGGATTAATATATAAAAATCTACAAAGGTTATTGTGGCAAAGATACCAGATTAGAATTTTACTAAAACTTTCAAGACACATTAGCAATGTTCCTTCACTTCTTTGATAACTACTTTGCCTCTCTATAATTCTATACTTCTTTCTTTTTTTACAAGGTTTCGGGCAATGTTCTGAGAATCACAGAAACAATGGTTGAAGACCGTGGAATCTATGTTTGTGAGGCCAGAAATGTTGCTGGTTCTGTTCAGGCATCAGTGATTGTTGAAGTTGAAAGTAAGAGCCTTTAATTTGTTTTCTGCTTGATCTTCTAGCATTTTTGCTTAAGTGGTGGTATACATCATTGCTTAGATTTCACTTTATGGATAAACCTTAATCAGCTGTTCTTTTTTTTTTTTTTTCTATTATTATTTTGCTTTGTTAATCTTAACTGAAACCTTGTACTTTTATCTCTGTAGGGAGAGAATTGCCTGCGATAGACCTTTATCCAAAAGGAACCCAGAGTATTCAGAGTGGTGGTAGTGCACTGTTCCAATGTAGAGCAACAGCTGGAATTCCATCACCAACAATCACCTGGAAACGGTAAGACCTTAGAGATAGCTAGCCAACTGGAATTTTAAAAATCACTGAAGTGTGTGTGTATGTATATATATATATATATATATATATATATATGTTAATTCTCTAAATGAAGTATTAACAGTAACTGCACGATAAAGTGTAGTATATTGCCACTTAAGTGTGGCTGACCCCTAGGGGTGGATGTTACTGTTGCTTTTAGCCCCAGGAGGACATCACTGTTGCTTTTACTGGAGGAGATGTCCTCCTGGGGCTAAAAGCAACAGTAACATCCACCCCTAGGGGTCAGCCACACTTAAGTGGCAATATACTACACTTTATATATATATATATATATATATATATATATATATACACACACACAGAGTAAGTAAGTGAAATTATGCTAAATACAACTAAATTGAAAAATGTTTTCCCTGCTGGCCATATCAGCAATTCTGAAAACTTTTGCGTGCAAATTTTACATGAGTGGAAACTTTTTTTAACAGTTTTTACCCTGAGGATCAGCTGTGCAAATTACATGGGTTTTTATGGTATATATATATGTGCGTATGTTTATATATATATGTATATAACTATGTGTATTTTTATTCTAGTTTTGTACTTATATTATTGTAATTATCAAAGGTCTATGTTATCTAATTCAATTTGAATTTGTTGCTTATTTTCTATCTATATTTTCTTTTACTTTGAAGGGTTGGTGATGAGCCTATGCCCAGAAATGCCCAAATTGCTGAAAATGGTGTCATCCGCTTTACCCAAGTATCCACGCTTGATCAAGGAGGATATATATGTACGGCCACCAATGCTGTTGGCACTGTCACCGCTACTGCTACACTTTTGATTAGCGGTCAGTAAAAGCTTTCACTACTTAATGCAATATTGTTGTTGTTATCTGTATCCTAATGTTGATGGAAAACACTCTGTCAAGACGGAACAAGTAAATTTGGAGTTTGTTCTCCTGTTCCTATATTTTATTACAATAATGAAGCAATACCTGCTAAACTTCTACCTACATATTTCTTGAGAAAGAAATATGGAATAGGATGTATGAAAAGAAAGGCCTAAAATATGAAATATTTAAGGAATCTTATGAAGTATGAGAACAACCGTACACAATGTTTCAAATTGAGGTGGGATGTTGTGGATTTGCAGCTAAATCCACTTGAACAGTGATTTATGAACTTGACAGAAAAGCATTAAATGAGTTGTTATGGATATGACAGAGGCATGCATGAAAAAGAAAAATGCTGAGAGAAAAAAAGGGAAATCTTCAGTAATTCCTCATAATCACTATTATCGCCTTATCCTCTTTTTCTTTCTCCTCTCTTTCCCTTCAACAAATCACGGGAAAGCGTTACAATTACATTCCCTCTACCTCACATCATGAACATTTCTTTCTTCCTCTTTTTCTCTAATCACATGAAAGCACTACCGATGGACTAAGTAATGCAATGACAAGCAGAATTATTATAAGATATCTATCTTAGGCTGAAAGGAGTTCCATGTTGTATAACCATACCATCAGATTACTCTGGATGATGGAATTAACAGGTGGTAGCTGACAAAAAGGAGCATAAGAGCTTTTAAGAGTGCATTCTGAGGTTTTTGCCCTAACAAGATTAAATGTATATATCTGTATGTATATTTGTATAGGTATTATGTTAGCATATTCTTGTGTGCAATGCATACTGTATGTATTTATACATACATGTGTATATTTCATGTATATTCCAGGCCCACCAAAGATTACAGTCACTCCAAGGGGTCCAATACGTGTCAGGGAAGGAGAACGTGTCACTATTGAATGCGCAGCTGAAGGAGATCCAAAACCAAATGTCTACTGGACTGAACAAAGGGGATATGATATCAACAGAAGCCCAGGAGTAGTCCAACATGTCGCTGTATTGGAGATCAACCAAGCTAAACTTTCTGATTCTAGGCATTATGTGTGTATGGCTGAGAACAGTGGAGGAAGAGCTGAAGAAAGGATTCAAGTTATAGGTGAGTTGCAGGGCACAATTTTTATTTCAAGACGGATAATTAAATGTGCTCAAGATCAGAAATATTTTGTGCATGCACACACACATTTGTGTGTGTATGTGTGTGAGAAAGAGAGAGAGAGAGAGACTTTTCTTAATATAACTTGTTTAGTTTTGCCTCCTTTCTTTCTACAAGCTCCGAAATCTTTATTATATCTCATCTCCAAACCCTGTTCTAAGCATTTAGCGAAATCCTTTTTCTCTATATATTGACTTGCCTTCTGTTCCTTCTTGGAAGACATCTTTATCGCTTTGTTCCTTTGAGTTAGAGACCTTCAAGCTTTAAAACTCAAAAGAATGTTCCTGCAACACCTATAGATTTCAGTTTTGCTTTTGTGTAGATGATAGTTGCTTCTGTTGACAACATTATTCAGCCAAAGTCTGTGGCTGTGTGTCTGTATTTGTAATGATTATTATCATTATTATTATAGTTGAAAGAAATGATGTCATCACACCACCAGAGGATAACATTCTCAGAGTAACTGAAGGTAAAAACGTCATTGTGAAATGTGAATCTCAAAGTAAGTTATTTACCCTGACTCTTTTTATTCTTTTGACAAGAATTTTACTGTCTTATTCTTTTTCTGTTAATCTTTCCAAAATTAATGAGGATCTATTTATTTGCCATATTTGTGATAGGAGCATCATTATGTTTATCTATGATAATTTATTAGAGAAGAAATCAAGCATTATCATAATGATTGTGGGAAATTATTTACGGATGCCATCCACACACAAAAATAACAGTCAATTTTAGGCAACCATATTCAATGTAGTGAGGTAAAAAAAATCCTCATTAATTAATAATGTTCATCAGATGAAAAGAAGGAAACTTAGCTTAAGGATTAGTATTATTTTAATCTACTCTTGAAAGATAGTCAGTTTCATTGTTTAAACTGATTAATTATAAAAGTTGTGAAAGGCTTGCATATTAAGACAGTTTTTTTTAAATTAGTAATCATGCTTTTTGTACCTTTGTATTCAAAACTACAGTTTAACAAATGTAAACTTTAACCAAAACTACAGTTTAACAAATGTAAACTTTAACCAAAACATAACTAATATTTGGAAAAGATTTTAAATTTTCTTTTAAAGCTGCTTGTGAAAATGAAATTGATGAAAGGGTTACCTTCTTTAGAGACAACAATAATGTCATACACTTCTTGTAAAAATAACAAACAAAACATATGCTTTGGAATTATCTACAAACATATAAATTGACAAACCTACTGTTTTATATGTACTGATTGTCAAAACACTAATGAGCTTTTGATCTTTCAGATTTTGGTGGCTCTAGAGTCACTTGGAGAAGACGAAATGGTCCTCTTCCACCTGGACACACTACATCTAATGGAACACTCACCATTCCAAAGATTACCAAGGACTTTGAAGGCGAATATATCTGTCAGACCAGCACCACCGAAGGCGTGTTTTCGATTAGTTTCATGATTATTGTTTCAGGTAAGACACTTCTGTGTATTCCACCTGTAATTGACCAGATCATTGATGATAACAATGATAATTTTCACACACTCTATACAACATGCATCTAATAATCTAAAACAACTCAAATTATGCAACATATATACTATATAAGATAAAACATTACACACACCACATACAACACAGTGCACACTAATATATATATATATATATATATATATATATATATATATATATATATATATATATTTCATTCCATAATGGCTACCTCTGATGAGCGCAGGGCTACATAATTGGATTGTTACTTGAGACTCCGTTAAATCCCTAGCACAAAACCAATTGGTAAGATCGGCTGTAATGGATATATGATACTGTACACTTAGGATTATATATCTATAATTGCTTGTTATATAGGCTTATGTTCTTAAGTGCATTAAACAGGCACTGACTAAAGGACTCACAGCCTATTTGTAAAGTCAAAATAATATTTATTATAAGTAATGACTGTGATATGTATATGTTATTTGTTACTTTTGTTATTTTAGCTGCAACACGAGTGATTATATCTCCTGCCAATGTGGCAGCAAGAATTGGTGAACCAATGCGTCTGGTGTGTCAGGCAGAAGGTAGCGGCCCTACTACTCTTGAATGGCAGAAGATAAATGGTGTTATGTCTCCCAATGTGCAAGAACGTGATGGTATCCTGCTCTTCAGAGAAGTCACTGCTGCTGATGCTGGCCAGTACCGCTGTCTTGCAAGAAGCGCTGGTGGTGTTGCTGAAGGAATAGTTCTTGTAAAGATTGTTGGTAAGAAATCAGTGATGGTTTTTTTTTCTTTTTTATCTTTTTTTTAACTTTTTTGTTGTTGTTAGTTTTTAGCCCCATATTTTTCTTGCAACTCTGATTGATGTGCTTTTGTTTCTCATTGGCTTTTGTAAAGTTTCGATCAATTTTAGAGAGGAGCTTCCCTGACACCCCATTAAGGTTACCTGCCAAATTAATACATCGAGTGAAGTTTTATCTGTAAAATACTTTCCATCCTTCTGTCTTTTCCAGCTCGTCCAAGTGTCATATTGCCAGATGAAGAAGTTACTGCCCAGCGAGGCCACAATGTTGTACTAAACTGTCAAGCCACTGGTAACCCACCACCAACAATCCGTTGGGAGAGAACTGATGGCCCATTGCCAGCTCAACATTACATCAGAAATGGTGAACTTACGTAAGTAAAAAAAAAAAAGAAAAATTACATTCACATAGGGTACACCTGACTTGTGCTGTCTTTTTGCTTTTTTCTTTGTTGTTGTTCTTTAGGCCACAGGTAAAACCTGATTAAGCAGAGCTATGATTCAAAGTATTCCATTTCTATCCAACCTCTCATTTTAGAAATGTCAAGGACTACATACCTAGTTACCGCTCTATATTTTAAGGTAGTAGGATGTGATTTCTGAGAAATATGACTGCTATTTTTAGCTGGGCAAGTGACCCTGTAAAGGTTCCTAGGAATGTAGTATATATGTATATGTATGTGATTGTATGATTTGAATTAATCAATCTATGGTGAACATAGTTCATTTCAAAGATACCAACGCTTATGCAAAGGGGGCAACAATTATGATTTTACGTTTATCTCCTGTAGTCCACCTCTGTTTTAGCATGTCTATCTCACATACTTTTGTCTTTCTTGTTAAGTCTTTGTTTCTGTCTCCCTTCAGTATTTATGGTGTCCGTGAAGAAGACCAAGGTCGATACATGTGTATCGCTACAAATGAAGTTGATACCTCCCGTGGTTATATCTACCTCCGTGTTGCCTGTAAGTTATGACTTCATTTCTTTTTTCTTTCTTGATCTTAATGTATGATCTATTGTCTTCATAGTTAAATGGTGATGATATGATGTTATTATTTAGTACACACACACATACACACAGAAAAAAAAAAAAAATAAAACAGACTCCAAAGAGGCTGGTGTTGGTCTGTGTCAACAAGCCTTGTATTATTTAGTAAAATCAACAAAAAGTGTGCTATGAACTTCCCATGGTGTATATCACCCAAAAACAGGAATAGTTACCCCTGACATGCTTCTACACAGTTTCTATCTCGGAAATTTCACTCATGAAGTTTTGGTTTACCTTCAGTTGAAGTAAAAGATGCTCAAGTTATTGTATAGGGGAATGAAACCTGAAGCTATGTAAAACAAACGTCTTGACTACACCGTCATACCTATGTCCATATTGAAATCCCATCAGACTATTTTTACAATACTTTGCAGTGTAAAAAAAACAGTCTTTTTTTTTTTTTTTTACACATAATGAAGAAAATATAAATGAGAAATGTCTAGTGTCTCTACCAAGAGAACGGTGTGTATTAATAGAATTTTGTATATGAATATTGTGGTAATAAATTGCAGTTTTTGTTAGGTAATATTTTTCTGCTTATATTTGTTTTCATTACAATATTTCTTTATTCCTTCCACAGCTGTCCGTCCACCGATAACACCTCCCAAAAATGTGCAGACTGCTGATGTTGGTGACAAAGTTGAGTTTGACTGCATCGTCTCTACAAGTAAGTTATATTTGTCTTTCCTTCAAAACTTTTAATGTAGAAATCGAAGGGAGTGACCATCACTCTAACCTTAACCATCACCATCATCATCATTTTCATTATCATTATCATTATTATTATTATTATTATTATTATTATTATTATTATTCAGCTGACCCAAATCCACAAATTCAATGGTCCAAATTGGAAGGCCGTATCTCTGACAATGCCATTTATGGTAATGGAGTACTCATTCTGCCTAGAGTCAGAGTTGAAGATGCTGGTACTTACAAATGTACTTTAAGAACAACAGCTGGAGAAGTTGTTGAAACTAAGATTTCCTTATTTATCAGATGTGAGTAATAACAGTTGTTTATTTTTTTTATTTTGCTTTCCTGTTTTTCTTGGGTTTTTTTTTTTCTTGATTCATGCTTCTAGAGAATGATGACACTCAGTAATTGTGGCTATTGTACTCCTTACTTCTTATAGATACAAACTCCTTCAACATACATACAGAACATTTTGAATTTATAAATCAGTAAATATTGTACACATTAATGACATACACAGTATGCCCAACATAATAGACATACAGTAATACGTAACACACTGCATGTATTTATATATCCCTATTTACATGTACAGACAATACCCTTTGCATATTACTATAATACATTTTTACATATAAATATCATCCATTTTGTATACATGTAGCTTGATCAGAATTTCATCTACTATTGAAATTGCAGATTTCAGTATTTCTGTTCTGTTGTTAACTATAGTTTATTTTGAAATTGTTCAGCTCAACCTGTTATTGATGTTGATACAAGCCGTAATTCTGCCCCTCTGGGAACTCCCACTACCCTGGGATGCAATGCTGAAGGAAATCCACAACCATATATTACTTGGACCAAAGAGAATGGAGAGTTGCCAAGGTAAGAGATTTAATGTAGCAATTCCCTTCGTTAATTAATTAGTTTCTTGTATGCCAAATCAGTTGAAGAATTAAAGGAAAAGTTTCAAATTTGGAATCAGAACCTAAAATTAAAATGTCTACGATTAAACATAGCAAAAAGTCTTAGCTAGTAGAGAGAAGGCAAAAGAAGCACTGCTGCCAACTGGGAAGTGGTGATGTTGAGTTTAGAGAAAATGTATGAGTAGACCTATATTATGTATAATGTAAACTATGTGTACAGAAGTCATGCAGCAGGTTCACAGGCAGGATGGGGCAGAAAAGAAAGATTTTTGATATAGAAGATGCACAGTAATAATTAGCAGTAAAAGCACCAATGAAATAAATTCCTTCAAATGCATGATTGTTCACAAAATACATCATAAAGTCTGGTTTTGTTTTTTTAATGTAGGAAAAAGAACTTTTGCTCTAAAGTTTGGAACATGTGTCACTCTATGACATACAAACTTATTTCAGTTATCCAAATTTATTTATATATTTAAATACTGTGTTTATTTTCATGAATATATATTGTGCTATTTAAGTGTAATTCTTGTAGCAGAAGACTGAACCTACAACCTGTGAACCCATAGTAATTCAATCCCTTATTCACTATTCACTTCGCCATGATATCTCCATTGATATTATTATTTCTTTACCTGTTGTGTCTTTCTGTAACAGTGATCATAGCATTGTCGACGGAAACCTCTACATCCCTAAAGTAGAAAAAGACGATGCTGGAACATACTATTGCTCAGCCACAAATAGGTATGAAACTGCACGGCACCCTGTGACTCTTTCAGTTTCTGGTAAGATCAAACAGAATTTTTTTTTCCTTTCATCATTATCATCATCATCATCATCATCGTCATCAGCACCAACAACAATATTTTAATGTCTGTTTTCCATGCTGGCATGGGTTGGACAGATTGGCTATATTCCCTCTACTACTAACGTTTGTAGCCTTGTGCCAATAATATTGGGAATCTTATTACTTAAATATGTGCCAGATACCATTTTGTAGCAACAATTTCATATCCTGCTTGAGATTTTTTTTTATTTTCTTAATACTTTTCACTGTGGTGTAGACATTCATAACCTTTTCTGCTCATTCCCACATCCCATCTAGGAAATTATTATTATTACTGCTCTACTGTCTGGCAACCTCCAAACTCCAGTTTAAAAAGCATATGGATCAAACAATGCTACACAAATCCCATAATTAATAGGATATGCAGTGCAAGGACCATTAAACACTGCCCTTTCCTTCAGACTTAATAGTTTCAGTAAAACATTAAAGCAAAACCTATCATTAAGCCCAATGCATTGTCAATAGTAGAAGAAAACTCCATTTGGTAAGTTGTTTGTCATTGACAAGACCAAGAAAGGTTGAAATCACATGATCTGATAGTCTCTGCACTGGAGTTTGTGGGGATTTATCTCCCCACTAGCGATATAAACAAGTGCATTTTGCACCAGAAAGCCAATATGAGAGTTTCTCACATAACTGGCACAGTATAGTTTGTTCTGATAGAACATCCATGTTTAAGTGGGGATAAATATTACCTCTCAAAAGTTTTATATATTTGTATATGAGAAAATTTAACATTTTTGTCTGTTTCTTTTTTTCCAGACCTTGTTCCTTATTTCCCCCAAGAACCACAATCCTATATTGAATATCCTCCATTGAGAACTGCCTATCTGGACTTTGACATCATTATTTCTTTCCGTCCAAGAGTTACAGACGGTAAGTTTTGGTGTTACTGTTGTTTCTACTGGAGGGGGGGGGGGTTATTATCCATTGCATTAAACTAGGCAGAATGTACTACAAATATTTAGGTATGTAAAATAGGACATTGTACTAGTTACACCTTAACCAATGGCATTAACTGCACATGGGAAAAATTGTGATTCATTGAAGAATCAGTACTTGGTTGTATTTTAAATTTAAGTAAAGCACTTTCTAGTACATGGTGTTCACCACATTAAAAAGGAATAATGATAGATTGACAGTGTTACTGTTATTCTTATTGGTGTTGTTGTAATGGTGAAATTGATTCATTTTTATTATTTTGCACATTTCGGCAGGATTGATCATGTATGAAGGACAAGCCACTGAAAATGGAGACTTCATGTGCCTAGGTCTGCGTGGACGCTATCCAGAATTCCGTTTCAATGTTGGTTCTGGCCCAGCCATCATACGAGGAAACCAGAGTCTTGAACTTAACAAATGGCACACTGTACGTCTGAAGAGAGACCGTAAGGAAGGTAAGCAGTAAACTCTTAATAGAATCTAATATTTCCAATTTGCTATTCAGAATTCCAAATATGTAGTCATGCATGATTGATTAGGCAATATTTGTTGCATGAATGAAACTATATATTTCCAGTAAACCAGCTAAATTGGTTCTGATTAACACAGGTCATATGGTGAAATGAGTGAACCAAATTACTGTCTACTATATATTTGATCACTATAAACAAATCATCTGTACAGTTTGTTCAGAAAGAAATTGCAGAACTCTCGTCCATCATCCATGACAAGAGAGTCCATGATATATTTCTTCTACAATATATTCTGATTTTCTTTATATTTTTCTCCATTAGGTAAACTTATTATTGATGGCCAACCTTTTGTTGGCACTGCACCAGGACCATTCCAGGGACTTGACCTCAACCAACCTTTGTACCTTGGAGGTTTACCTGACTTCAATGCCATTCCTCAGTCCGTTGGTTTTGACAGAGGATTTGTTGGTAAGTTCATTATATTATCATTATACCTTTTTGTTTTTTGTTTTTTTCCTGTATTCTAAAATAACTGAAGTGTGATGAAAATGGGAAGGGTTGGGGAAAAAAAAACTTTGTGGTATTTAGTTAATCCTGAAATGAATCTGCAAGAGTCGGCTTTTCAATTTGTCCTTTCTGGGTTGATAAAATTCAGTGACAGTCAAATACTATTATTGATGCAATTGACTGTTCCTCTCCCTCCCTCCTTTGAAAAAAAGTGACTATAATGCTATAATGGTGATGATAATGACAGTGATGAGTGGAAGATATTGATGAAAATGATGAAGCAGAAGATGAAATGCTAATAATGGCCGTAATGTTGAGGAGGAAGAGGAGGACGATGGTGGCAACAACGATGATGATTGGCTGAAAAAGAGGAAGATGGTGAGAAAGTAACAGTGATGAAGACGTGATGATGGCAAAATTTCCAAGATTTTAATTTGTTTTTTTTTGTCTTTTTTATCCCATAGGTGGAGTGAGTCAAGTGGTAATTGGAGGCCAGGAATTGAACCTTGGAGGTGATGCAACTCAAGTGGTTGGCATCAGACAAGCAGATGTGTGCTCTGCGTCACCTTGTTTCAATGGTGGAACATGTGTTCCAAAGAATTCTGAATATGGTTTTGCTTGCTTCTGTCCACAGGGCTTTGCAGGTTACCAATGTGACACTGTTGGAGAACGTTGTTTCCCAGGTAAATTACATCAATTATTTCATTTCTTTTTTCTAGGTGCAATCCCATGGTCATTCGTGACTGAAAGGATTTTTACTTTACATGCTCTGAGTTCAGATTTCTCCATATTTGCACATCACCTTTGTAGAAACAATACAATTAATACTGGCAGTTTGGCAGTATACTTTAGTGAAACATTTTACCATCTGTGCTAAGTTACAATAGTAAAATTTGTATTTTAGTAAGGGACCAATATTTTTTTCTTCAAACGGTAAAACGTGTGTGAGAGAGAGAGAGAGAGAGTGTGTGTAATATATATATATATATATATATATATATATATATATATATATATATATATATTATATATTATTAATATTTGTTGTCACCTGAAAGAGTGCAGAATGTAAAACAATATCTGATACATACATATATTTGATCATTCTCTTCTTTTTCGTTTGCTTGTTATCCTTGTCTGTCACCCCTTCCAACAACAACAGCAAAAATTATTGAAACTATTGATAAATATTACTGACCTGTTTTACCAGGTGCTTGTGGGTCACATGGAAGGTGCCAAGAAATCCCAAGCTTGGCCACAATCAGGTGTATTTGTCCTATTGGACACCTCGGCAGGAGATGCCAAGAGGGTGAGTGTTTGACTGTAAAAGACAAAAAAAAAAAAAAAACTTTAAAAAGTTTGTCATTCATCATCTCTGCACGCTGCCAAAATCTTAGCCACCCTCTTTTAGTTCTCTAATATTTTTTAACTTTAACTACTTTCAGCTTTTATTTCTTTCCTTTCTATTGATATGGTTCAATCCATCATATTCTACTAATTTCTTTAAAAAAGTCTTTCTTTTCTTTCTTTATCAGTCTATTTATTTATCTATCAATATATATATATATATGTACACACATACTTAATGTATATCTAAATACATTTAATATATTATAAATGTATGCATATATACTTTTTCAATATATTAAATATATATATATATATATATATATATATATATATATATATATATATATATATATATATTGATTTAATATATTATGTAGATTGTAAATATATATATATGTAAACCTTTTTTCATGTTTGCTTTAATTCTGGCCTTATTACAAGCTTTCTTATTACCTCTTGAACTATATTTTTTTCTCTTCTCTAGTCTTACTTTGTCTTATGCCAGAGCTTTAAATCACCCCAGCTTGTTTTCAATTATCTCCCTTTGATTCTATACCTCTTTTAAATCTTCAACTAGTGCTTTGTCTTGGTTTGATCTCATGACTGCTTATTAATTTTCAGGGCAATCTTTGCCTTCGTTTGATTAACTTTTCTCTATCATTTTTCATCTTGTTCATCCAATCCATCTGTTCAGCAATTATTAAGTGATATTTCTTTAAATCAACACGTTTCCCATCTCAAGTCATTACAAATTTCATCTTTTGTCACTGTTCGTTCATCTGTCCTCAGAATCAATATTACTTGCCTTTCAGTGTGCACAAACATCTCTGTATTTTGTATCTTAGATGAAATAAAGATAAATGAATAAATGCCACTGTTTACATTTTGTGTATATGATGAGATATATATAGCCTTGATCAATAGAACTATTTGGAAAACTTTTCATTCATTTCACCATCACCTCATTCATCATTATCGTCATATACCAATTGCCACTTCTTTAACCTTTATAACACTGCCTTCTATTACAGTGATATTTTAGCTATAAGCTGCATGAAGTTATCTTCCACCAGCCTTTTCTGTCCTTTTTTGGCCTTATTATAAAATATATTTTTTTTAATATGTATAGAGATATATGTGTATATATATGCATATGGTGTGTGTGTGTGTGTGTGTGTGTGTGTGTGTGTCTGTGTGCATGTGCATTCATATATATATATATATATATATATATATATATATACCTACATACATATATAGCTTTCAAATAAAGCTTAGATGTATAATTCAATATGTTTTGACATGAGTTAAGTGTTTGTAATTGTGTGAGGAGAAAAACTATACATAGCCATGCAAAGTAGTGAATGCATTTGTGTGTGTGTGTGTGAGACAGAGACGGAGACAGAGATTGAAATGCACCTACACACCTAGGTATATATTCATTAAAAACAATATGCAACTTGTTCCGCTGTCAGTCTCTTATCTTGCTTCATCCAAAACTGTGTGAGATGATATAACCTTCACTTGCAGTCACTAACACTTGCACTGAGTAACTCTATACAATACCTTCTATTACAGCTCTCCCTCTCTCCCTCTCTCTCTTCTCTCTCTCCCTCTCCCTCTCTCTTTCTCTCTCTCCCCCTCTCTCTCTCTCTCTCTCTCTCTCTCATTTTCACACTTTCCTGCTGCGTTTCACCTCCAATGGTTGTTTTCCAGTTTTGCTAACTTTTTTTTTTTTCCTTTCTCGTGTTTGATTTGTTCCTTACCTTCCATCATTTCTTGAAGGAAGGATAACCAATTCATTGCACATAAATTTTAACAACAAAATCTTCTATGGACACCAAAGGACAATGTGGACCCTGGCTGAGCACCACTGATTTACTTAATGCAAGCAACACTTTCAAAAAAGACTAATTTGGATGGTCACAGTTGGAATGCCTTTGATCTACTGGTCATATTAATTGACCTGAAACTAAACAACAATGGCTTGACTTAGATATAAAGTAGATTCTATTAAGGTTCATTCAACTAATTATATTTCTTCCTGCACAGAAATTAACTTTATTCATAATCAAAGGATATTAATTAGTAACATACTCAGTTTATACTTGTATATGGTAAGTGTATATACTTGCAACCCCTCAAGGAAATTCATGTCTTTAATCCTTTTAATTTCTTTATACAAATACAAACTATCAATTCTCAATAAAATTATTAAATACATTTTCTATTCTTCATTTCACCTCCACCCTTTCAACATTTTTCATTTATTTTTTTCTTGACCCCTGCTTTTGTCACCTGAATATACATCAACCTCAGGAGTAACAGTGAAAGACCCATTCTTCAACAAGACCTCCTACATTTCCTACCCAGCTATCAATGACGGCCACAAGGTTTTAACTATTGACATCCAAATTAAACCCCACACTCTGGATGATGGTATCATTCTCTATGAAGGTCAGCAACAGAATGGAAATGGAGATTTTGTTGCCTTGCTTCTTAAAGATCATGGCTATCTGGAATTCCGATTTGATGTTGGATCGGGTCAGTATTGGTTCCATTAAATTCCTTTGTTTGATTTCAGTGGTTTTTGTTGTTGTTGTTGTTTTTTTCTTTTTTTGTCTGTTTAAATTTGTGTGGTAAAAAGAAAATTTGTTTCTTACAAAATTTTAAAGAACTTTTTGTAAATCTTTCATTGATATGAAAATAAAATAAAATAAAATAAGAGTAGTTTTAAAGAAGCTTGAAACAATCTATTCTGTTGGTAACAAAGAGTTTCTTTGTTCCTGAAAAAAAAAACAGACAAAGATACATATGTGTGATACTTATGAAAGTCATGAGTATTGAATGTGAAAAATCTGTACAAGTATCTTCTATAATCACTGGCTAACTAAAGCCTTGTGAATGGATTTGGTAGATGGAAACTGAAAGAAGCCTGTCATATATAGATATATATGTGTATGTGTGTCTTTGTGTCTGTGTTTGTCCCCTGCCACCATGTGACAACCAGTGTTGGTGTATTTGTGTCCCCATAACTTACCAGTTCAGCAAAGACACCGATAGAATAAGTACCAGACTTAAAATAAGTAAGTCCTAGGGTCAATTCATTTGACTAAAAATTCTTCAAGGCAGTGCCCCAGCATGGCTGCAGATAAATGAGTGAACCATGTAAAATATAAAAGACAACTGCTTAGTTGTCCTTCTGTGCCACATCAATAAATTTCTATTTTCTTTTCGTCTCTCACCAGGCCCTGCTATCATCAGAAGTGCCGAGCCTATCAAGGCCAATGAATGGGTTAATGTTAAACTTCATCGCAAGGACAATGTTGGTATGTTGCAAGTAGGTGATAGCGCACCAGTGGAAGGTAAATGCTGTTTTTTATACTTTCTATACACCATACATTAATGTATATGTATGTGTATATATATATATATATATATATATATATATATATATATATATATATATATATATGCCTTGGTGTATATGTGTGCATCTGTATATATACATGAGTGTGTGTGTGTATGTGTGTGCGTGTAATTCAGTCTAAATGCATAAAACATTTCAAACACTTTTGCTACCTGTTTTGAATATGAACTTTAAAACATCCGTCCTTCATAATCCTGCACACATGCATATCTCTCAGTTCTGTTATGACTAGCTTTCACTACTGCCATCACCTTCTTCCTCAATCCCCACCACTCTGAACTAAATCAAGGGATTCTTGTGACAGGAAAACTAAAATTGCTGTGGGTTCTCATACCTTTCCAACACTGACAGCATACAATGATTTTGGAATTAATTGTCACATGTGCATGCATGCATACATACTTGTGTATATATGTAAATACATGCATACTTGTGTATATATGTAAATACATACATACATATATATATATATATATATATATATATATATATATATATGGGAGAATATACAAATAATAACATCAGACGAGGACAGGTGGTGTAAATAACAAAAGGATATATTAGTATGACGCTCGGGAATACGGAAAGTCTTTGACGTTTCGAGCTACGCTCTTCAACAGAAAGAATACGGAGACAAGGAGAAAATCACGGAGAAAAAAAATTGAATAGTGTTAAGTCAACGGTCAATCATATATATATATATATATATATAATTATATATAAAGGGCATTATAATTAATTATATATAATTAAATATATCTATGAAGAAACAATGAATTTTTTCATTACGAAATTTTTCGTTATTTTTTCATTATGAGGTTTTTTCACGCTGACTACTTGATAAATTCTTATAAAGAATTTATCCTATATTATATTATATATATATATATATACATATCAGGACAATTACCCCCCATAGGACAATTACCCTCCTTGGTTAATTACCCCCTCTCCAATATATTAAGAAGTTTTTAATCATTCATCTGGTCCATCTAACAAGCTTCCTTCTACACACACAGTTTTGCTGTCCATCAAATTTCACCCACTTAATCTACAATTAACCTTACCTTCTATGTTGGTACTATATTTTATGCAACAATCATTACAGAATTGAGAGAATATGTCTCCAGCGCAAGACACGGATATGTTAAAGATCTTAATAATGGCAAAAAACAGATCTCTGTGAAACTTTCAAAACTTCCAAGAATGACTTCCATCTATCTAGTTAACTTATTTTTTCTTGTTTTATTCTATAAACATACATACATACATACATACATACATACATACATATATATATATATATATTAACCTGACCATCTGTTTGCATTAGAATAATATTGGATTTCCTGTCAGGGTAACTGAATTGTTAGTCTTTTGTGTTTCACTAATAACTAATCTGTAGAGTTGTTAGAAAACTAAAGAAATTCGAATGAAGAATGATATCAAAACTATAAATTTTGTATGTTTAAATAATTTTCTTTTCTTATGTTACCTATAATTCTTTTGATAATCAGTGAAATATAAATTGTTGGAAATGAGAAAAGAGAAGAAAAATACCATTTTTCTCTTTAAAAAAAATAAAAAAGTTGTTTTATACACTCTATTAATCAATTTTCTATTTTTCTACTCATTATCAATTTATAGCTGAAATAGCTGTGAAAAATTATCAAAGTGGACCTTAAATGTGAAGCTGTGCACATGATATTCTCTCATTCCATTTACTTGATATTCTTTCATTCCATTAATATGATATTCTCTCACTCCATTAACTTGATATTCTCTCATACCATTAACTTACTGTTCTATTGTATTCATTTCTTGCTCTCTCCTGTCACTTAAAAAACTTCTTTACTCTTAGTAATTTGTAACTCTTACTTGGCATAAATATAACAAATTCTTTAACTTATTATTGCTACCTTTGTCAAGGATCATGGATTGGCAGAATCAACAGAGCATTAGAGAGAATGCCTGGTGATATTTCATTGTTTTGCTACGCTGTGTTTTGAGCTAAAATCCCATGGAGCAATGGAGGAGGATGGAGACAGTTTTATCTTTCTTCCTGTTCTCTGGGGTCAGTTTTTACCCTTCATTCTTCCAGTGTCAGGAGGATGAAAGTAGCAGTCAAATACCCAAAGTTAATTTAATCAACTTTACACTTTGTACCTATCAAGAAATCATTATCAGCACTGTCTCTGAGGTTTTGAATTTGTGCCATGTTCTTGGCACTAATCTCTGCCTATTCCCTTTAGATTCCTTTTCATTACTCTCAGCGCACACTTAAAGTCTCTTTACTGTTCTACCAGGTCAAATCAAAGAGCTTAGTTCTTTTACAGATGAAGACCAATATATTCATTCCTCTATAAAAAAAATTAAAAAAATTTGCTTTGTTCTGCTTAGTCAAAAAACAAAAAGAATTAAAATTATTATTTTCAATATTACTTCTTTCTGATGAATTCAAGTTCTTGGAAGTTTTTTTTTTTTTTTTTTTTGTCATTTTCTTTATTGGGGAAGATGGTCCAGCTATTGAAAAAAATCTATTCCATTAACCAGTTTCACTTATTTCCCCACTCTTTGATCTAACCAACACCAGCTATACCAGATTTAATAATATTAAAAAAGAAAACACAAGGATTTTTTGTCTCTTTTCATGTTGTATGTATTCTTATGTTTATTGTTGATGTTGTTCCTCTTAGTTTAGCAACTTAATGAATGTGTATTTTGATTGATTAATTAATCAATTAACTTTTTTGACATGTATTTTGTAACGAAAATGAAAAACCAACCAATTTTTTTTATTAATCGTCTTTCTACTGAATTTCTTCTTTTGTCCCCCAGTGAGACCTGGGAACACAGAAATAGTCTTGTCTCGAGGAGGTATATATGCTTATCTTACCTGTCTCTAGCATCTTTGCTGAAGTGGTCAGGTGGATTGGCACTTCTTTTCCAGAAGTCTTCTCCACCTTTTATTAACAATTTTTTTCTCCTTTTTTTTCTCGCTCTTTCTCTCTGTCTCTTTCTGTCTCTCTTTATTTCTGCCCAAAACTCAATAGAACAAAGACAGAATTTCTAAAGATGCATTTTCTAAATAGTTAGAAGAAAATATTTGTTTAGAACACAATAAATCAGAACATCTAACCCATGAATATGTTGATACAGTTATATATTAGGAAAGCTTTAGCTTTGGAGATTACAGATGATATAGAAACATCCTATTGTTCTCTTGAGTTATTTTTCTGACAACTTAAACTTGAGAGAACAATAGGACATCTACATCATTTGTGGTCTCCACAGTTAATGCTTCCAAATAAATAATTGTAGTTATATCTACATTATACATGTTACAAGTATTCTAATATTTACATTAATAGTAATATCTGTAAAGATTTTGAAAAACCTTGCTCAGGCTTTCACATTAGAGAGGAACTTTTCAGCTTCTGGCCCATAGTCCTACGAGATATATGGAAGCTCCAGAAAGTGTTGACCAGACAAAATGTTTTAGTAGACAACTTAACAAACAGATTAAACACAGAAATTGATCAGTAAGTTAATGTTGACATATTTAATGAATGATGCATAAAAATAGCTAAGTAGAAATTAAAATGTGGGAGATAAACAAATCATAATTCTTCAGTGATTCCAATTTTGTTGAAATTGTGACACTCCACCAAAATATGTGGCCTTGTGCAAATGCGAGGAATCAGTATTGTTTTTCAACAAGCATGGGAGATAACTACAAATATGTTTCAGTATTATTATGACTTCATTAGTGAAGCCTAATCTTCACCATGCTTGATGAAGTAGTGAATATACATATTGTGTATTCATTGAGTATAGGAAAATAGATTTGTTTAGAGGTTCAATAAGTCATTACTGCCTTGTACATAGAGCACAAGAGGTAAAATTAATGTTAACATATATGAAAATCATATTAGTCAATGACTTATATTGTTTTCTTCTGTTTTTTTTTCTCATTGCGTATTTATTTTTGATAGTTTTACAATGTTTCCTGCTTTAAATGTATTAGCACTAATTTACTTATTGTTTTTTTTTATGTAGCTGACATCTGTGATTCAATTGAGTTGTTAACAAATTGTTTTACCTGTCTAATTCATTATACTATAATAACTGCAGCTACACTGCTTGTCAATTCAATTTCTAGGTTTAAACTCAGACAGGGAGTTGGATGACTTTTACATTCTTCATCGACTATAAATATTAGTTTCAATGACTTTTCATAAAGGGAACATAGTATTAGTGAAGAAAAAAACTATTATAATATTACAAATGTAATAACATTTTTGATAATCAAATAGTTATCTGTTTATTTTGCCGTCTAAACCAAACTTAAATATCATTTCTAAATTCTTTGATTATTCAGTCATTGATTCTTTTGAGTTTTGGGAGAAATATCTAACACAAATTCTACTCAGCTTTTTATTTTTTATTTCATTTTTATTTATTTTTTTCATTATGATATTTTATTTACATTTTTATTTATTTTACTTTCTTTTTACAATTTATTTTAAACATACCCTCTGCCGGCCTTTTGTTGTCACACGAGAGTATGCACCAGTTTCAAAACCTTTTTCTCAGGCTTCACTTTGCTTCAATTTCTCCTGAATTTTACCCTTAATCGGGGCACTCTTTCAGCAATGAAACCAAACAGTTTTAATATCCTCTATATTTGATTCTTAATGTCCTATATATTTGATGAAAATATTTCTGTCACATTTTGATATTGATCTTTTGAGAGTTAATACAATTGGGATCAGACATAGGTTTAATTGACTATTTCTCCATATTGTTCTTATTAATGACCTTTATATCATCTAAGTAATTGTATGGTAGGAATAAACCAACTAGAGAATGACTTCACATTTTATGTGTCTCTGGTACTAAAATATATCAGTACCAGCTATATACTGAAGTCGGCTCAGTTGTCTATATTTCCTACTCTGACAAAATTTGACCTGAATTGATTGCATACAGAATTCATTGTGTCTACACTCCAAGAGTTATCCTTGTTCTAATTCATCTTAATTCACCAGCCCACTCTCACTCTTTCACACATTGGCATGTTGTGTTTACCTCTTGCTTGTTAGCAATATGTCTTTAATGGCAGCTATTTTATTCCCCTTTCTCTTCTATCAAAACCTTGAAAATTTGCTGTCAGTTCTGATGTTCACCTCACTTCTAGCTAAGCCAGTTCTGTTATGCTCATTCCACTCTTTTCTAAAGCAAACATCCTGCTACTCTTCACAAGGTTACTCTCTATACTTACATCTGCACCTCACCTTTCTGCTTATTTTAACTTTGTCTTATTCTATCTGTATGCTGTAGATCACAACTCTATTATTAATTCCATACATGAGAAAATTAGCGTTGAAGACAAATATTTGATGTTAAAAGGGCCCAGTGAACAACAGACCTCAAACAGTGCATTTTGGAAGGAATAGCAGTACTTTCCTGTCACCCACCTGTAACAACAGCTACTATATAATCATCAGTTCTTGTTTTCATCATCATTTTCGTCATCTTCATAACATGATTAACTTAATGTACTATTTATTGAGTATATTTTATTAATTACTTAGATGTTTCAGCCAAAGATTTGCCCAGGCCATGTCTAACTTAATATCACCACTTGATTAGAAATCAAATGTTTATAAGCTGCTAATAATTGTCATAGTGATCTCTACTCATGCAAATCAATGAAGAATGTACACTGAAACATGGTCTAGTCTTTTAAGATTTTCTTGTTTTCTGTGGAAAATACAATTAGTTTCCTACTCTTTGAGGTGACAGCTATTGACTTGTTCTTTATAAAAATATTATTTAGAACAGAATATGATTGGCAAAATATGATTTAGAGTTGTTATCATGCTGCCAAGATCTTAGACATTCACCAACTGCATTGTCTACATTCTATTTTTAATTAATTTTAATGAATTAAAATATTGAAGTTGTCTATTCTGCCTTCATTAACCACAATTAGTCATTATGCTAATGATTCTGTCCCTTCTCCATATAGTTCACCGCATTATTTCTGTTATCACCAACTTTACTTAGATGTAGATACCAAAAATACCCAGATATCTTACAGTTCTAACTTCAGTGTCTTATTTCTAGTTTTGAATTTAAATCCTGCTACAATCTACTGAAAAATATCATTCATAAGTATTAGGGAAATAAATATCAACAGAAAAATATTTTTTTGGTTGTAAACCTAAACCTAATATTTAATTATTTAACTAACTACAAAATTAAGCAACCCACATCTTTTTAGGACAGTCACAAATTCCATCATAGATTTGCTACTGTTAAATTAACACCATTCGAGTAGAGAAGCAGTAAATATCATAAGTGAAACATGAAAGTTTTGATCTCTTTGAAAATATTTCTTCTATTTTATCTTCCACTAAATATTATCAAAGACATATTGCTGAAAGGTGCTGCTTTACCCTGGCTTTTCTTCTTGGAAAATAAATTCATCTGAAATATCATCTCTAGCAACCTTTTGCAATAATCTTTCCTAGTTTAAAACCTAATAGTCTGTTATACTTGTACCTTCAAAATTCCTGCTGCACTGTTCCAAACATGGCTACAAGTTAACAAAGTTCATTTTCTAACGTGCAGTTAAACAGTAACACAGTGCAAGATTATTTCTGTCTGTAAAAGCCATATTACCCGGCCCAAACACTAACAGTGCAGGTAAAAATATGATGGACAAATATAACAGACTTCAAGTTACACTCTGCTTCTGTTACATCCCATAATTCTCTTGACTTTTTTACACTTTCCACTGCATGAAAGTCACAATATTCTGCTTTCACCATCACCACCATCTTCACAAAATCCACCTTTTTGTTTTTACCATTAAATCGACCTTTTCATTCTTTATCTCTCTTTAGCCATGAATTCCTACAATTATTATCATTGCACCTCACTTGCTGAATAATTTTTTGTGAATAAATGTATTAAAAATTCCATGGAAATATAAACTACTTTTATATACTTTATAAATTTCTAGGTTTAATTATCTCCCTTAAACAAGTTTCTCACTTTACCTCCCTTCACAATGCTTTTTCTTTGATAGGTTGGTACTCTGACTTGGTACTCTGCCATCTCATATTTATATATATATATATATATATATATATATATATATATATATATATATATATATATATCTGTACTGAGCCTGTTTTCCTCTTGTTTGGAAATTCAGACATACATGCACACGCATATATATATGCTCATACACTTCTTATCTTGTATATATTTCAGTTCATATTTCTTGGAATTTTTTTCTTTTTGCTTAATTTTCTTTTAATTAGATAAAAAAAATAAATAAATGTATACAATTATTGCTGACAATTCAAAGTAAATGCATGTATGGACATAGTTAAGTCAAAGATGTTCTAAGTATATTGCACGACATTCTTGAGAGCAGAATTTGCCTCCATCAGTATTACTACATATAACAAGCAGATAGTTGTAGTGATTTTAGTTATGGTACGTATTAGTTATAAAGGCCTTTGTAATGTGTAGAAATAGTCCTGTTGTTTGCTGCATGTATTAGTTTTTATATACTTAGAAAGAGTAATAGTAATTTCTTTTTGGGGTATCATTAAATAGTAAAGGTAAAACTATATGGAATTAGTACATACCACTAGAACATAAATTAAATATAATCTATTTTATTCATGTATTTCTACTATATTACTAAATTAATTGCTCTACTCCACCATCTCAAAAATATTTGCAAAAACCCATCACATAGAATAAAATATTTAATAATTTTCCCAATAACTGGCTGAGGAAAAAAAATAATGAATTAAATAGCTTAAAAAATTTAATAATAAATAATATATATATATAACTTGCTGGTACATATGATTAAATAGTGTGTTCCCTTCTAAAGAACACAAATCATTCTTGCCCCTGTTGATAACTTTTGAATTTATTATAGCACTTCTATTTAGTTGATTTTTTTCTTTTTTTAGAGGCTGTGCTCTCCTCCCTCTTAGGTATAGTGGACTCTGCTTCTGATTAAAATGTTGTCCTTGTGAGATCCCCCAAATGATTGTCTCAAACAGCTGAAACGTATTCAATTAAAAGCAGGATGGTCTAATGATATTGGACTTCTGTCTTGAAAGCTTGTAAGGTTTACATCCACTGCAAGCATTCCATTATCCTTCTAAATAAAATACTTCTTTATTCTACAACACCCTCCTCCATTTACCTGACAGTGAAATCAAAGAAGGCCGTTATTCCTAATATTCACAAAAGATTCAATCTACAACATTGCATGAGTCCACATATGGATAAAGCCTCATTAATTGTATGCAGAAGTGCATAAAATATATAGACAACTCTCTTCATCTTATATCCTTTATGTAAAATATTTTATTTGGATAAAATATTAGTTTGTGAATTGGACTTTACAAATTTGTTACAAAAGTAATTTTTGAAGTTTCCAATAACAAGGTGCTTCCTTCTGTTGATTAACTAATGATTAGGGATATTGTTATGAGCTCCCCACAGCAGAAGAGACCCATACCTCACAGCAGATGCGTTAAAACTGATCCTTCTAGTGGTGTAAAGCACTCGCAGCAAAGCCACATAAAAGTGCCCTTGTGGTGCCACTTAAAAGCAGCTGTGTGGTGTCACATGAAAGCACCTGTGTCATGCTACATAAAAGTACCCATGTAGCCTCATGTAAAAGCATCTGTGCAGTGCCACATAAAAGCACCCAGCACTTTCTGTAAAGTGATTGGCATTAGGAAGGGCATCCAGCAGTTGAAACCATGCCAGATCAGACTGGAGTCTGATGCAGCCAGCTCTGGTCACACCATCCAACCCATGCCAGCATGGACAGTGGACATGTAAATGGTGATGATGTTTAACATTACATTTAGTGCTACTATATTTGATTAACTTAATAGTTCATTAATGAGTGATTTCAAATAGGCAGGAGAATATTTATAATAGTTTTAAAACAAAGTTCAGTTTTTATCTCTGTTAAATTTAGGGTTGGGTGGGATTAGATAGACAGAAAGGTAACCCATAGACAAATTTAACTTATAGGAACTCTGCTGGTATATAAATATGCTAAGTCAGCTCTTCTGTTTAATTAATAAACAAACAGAAAATGAATATTATTAAATCATAAATGTAAGATGACTTAAAGAAGCAGATTAATTTAAGGAAAATAGATTAAAAAATTAAGTACAACAATGATAACATTTGTTTTAATCTAAATTTCTGGAAGTTATATCAGGTAACAAATATTTAAGAAAAACCCAAAAGGAATTATCTCCTTTTTCTTTCATTTTATTTCTAGCCGCTGATGATGAATTGCCCCGCTTGCCAATAGGAAAGTGATATTTGTCATGCTTCTTACCATTTTGTTTTGCTTGTGTTGTGATGTGTTTTTGAGTGTTGTTTTTATTTTTCTTTTGTTACTTTGTGATTCTATATTCTTTTACATTCTATTTTCTATGTTTATTTTTGTTCAGTGTTTCTTGAACAGATTGCTATGTTATCTGGAGTGTGCCTTGTAAATAAATAACCCTTTAGCATTCATGCCAGCCTAATCTATAATATTTAGTCAAACCAACCTAATCTGTAATTTTTAGTCAAACCAACCTAATCTGTAATATTTTTTCAAACCAGCTCTACTCACCTTGTACTATGTTTTGTACTATGTTAACTTTACTCCTTGACAAAAAATCCCACTCTCAGTAAATTTTATAAAATGTCACACTTTTCTTTGTTTCATAATTTCCTTATGATTTCATTGACATATCTGAATGCTGAAGGGCTAAACAAACAAGTTGTGTAATGTGTTAAAACATAACCCAGTTTAATCTTCTTTGCTACTGTTTGTTGTTGTTGTTGTAACCATTTACCATTCAAACTGTCCAAATCTAGCATTTGTAAAATATCACTCTATTTGTCTAAACTGAGAACTTTATGATATGTAGCTACTGGTAGCAGGAAAAGTTTCTACTGAATCACATTTTATCTTAGTCATATTGTTTCTTAGTTTAATATGTTGTTCATGAATGTTGATATTTCTAACACCATTAATACCATGAATGCTATTGGTTTAAACTATATATATATATATATATATATATATATATATATATATATATATATATGATTTAAACAACTAGCTACAAATATTTTCCTAATTAATCTCTATTTTTTCCCTTAAAATTAACCATACAAAGCATTATTATTTAAAAGATTAAAGCATTTAAACATGAACTGCATTAAACATACCATGTTGGTAAATAAATGTTAACAATGAAAACGAGGAATTAATGAAATTTTTTTCTTCTTAATTTGAAGTTCTAAAAGAATTTGTTTTAACTTGTTTTAAAATTAATTAAATATAAATTATTTATTTTTTCAAACTAAACTTATAAACTAATATTTCATATATTAAAATAAGAAAATGCACCTTGAAGTGAAGAAGGAAAATTAATTAGCAGAGGAAAAGTTCTTGCATATTTTGTTGTTTCTTTGAATCAATAATTTTTATTTTTGTTATTCTTTCTTCTGATTAATTAACTAATTTTTAATTATATAATACAACTATACAGAATAAATAACCAACAGAGAATATAAATAAATATAATATATTTTTAATTATTGCTGTAAAGTAATTTTGGAGTTTAAAACCCGTAATACTTGAAGAGAGATAAGATATGAATCTAAATATCTATCTTTAGATTGATTTCAGTCTAACAAGAAAGTTTGTAATTTTAGCAATTCAAAGATGCTGATTCACTATTATGTTGGATATTGTGATTTTTCAGTTGCCATGCACAAGCTTTCTTTCTCACTCTTACATTCCACCTCTCTTTTACATATACTTGTAGTTTTAATTTCAAATTTACCTTACAGCAGAACTAAATGTGTTTTCACAAACAGAATTAACCTGAATTTTTTAATATAAAACCATAGGAAATACATCAAAATTTCCTAAAATTAACAACTGGGGAAAATTTTAACCTTGAATGACCAAAATGTCTGTGTTTAATATTTTGTTTCTCTTTTTGTCTACAACTTGTGTGAAATAACCATTTATATTTCTTTTTCTTCTCCTTTTATGTTGTCTTTCTCATGCTACATTGTCTTCTAATCGTTGGTCTGTTTCTCCTTCTATCTCTAGCTAGCATGTGGGTCTTCAAAACATATGGTTTTGACAACTAACTTGTGGTCGCCCATTCCTTCTTTATCTTACAAATTTAAATATATAGATCATTCAAATAAATATTTTAACTGTTACACCACCACAAAACCTTTACCCTCCAAATTATCAACTTCTTCCAAATTCTACCAAAAGCAACTTTGTCATTCAGCCTTCTGAAGGTGATAAACTGAAGTATAAGTCAAGCACTGAGGATGATTTTATCATCTGAAAATCTCCTAAAATTCATGACCTTATGTGTATGTTAGCATGTCACACAAAATGCTCAACAGCATTTCCTCTGGCTCTTTATGTCCTAAGCTCAAATTCAGTTGAGGTCAACTTTACTCTTCCTGCCCCTAGGGTCAATCAAATAAGAAGCAGTTGAGCACTGGGGTCGACGTAATCAGCTTATATCATCCTTTGAAATTTTTGTCCTTGTGCCAAAATTTGGTTAAGTGTGGCCTGTAATTAAACAACAGCAATAGCAGCAACACCACCAATTTCAGTGTCAGTTTTATTATTGGTGTCTTTGTATCCATTTGGTTGTCCAAAATTGTCACAAGCTCATGTTGGACATTATAAACATAATGATGTAAAAACAGAAGACTATTTTTATTTTTGTTTTCAGTTTAGTAAGAGAAGGAGAAGGAGACAGTGTTTGCAAGAGAGATCAACCATCTTGAATTTTAACAAACTAACTCAATTGTCTAATATCCTTCGACTACACACATACACAGAGGCAGTTTTTCCCCTAGAATGACCTTAACTGCAGTGGCTAAAACAAATAAATCACACACAAACATCCACATGCATGCACACATACACAAATTTCTGAATTTTTTTGCTTTTTATCATTTTGTATTCTTTTTCCCCCTGTTGATGGGGCAGGTGGGGGCAGGGTTTAAGGACAAGATTGTGCATTTCTTTGTTGTCTTTTTTGTTTGTTCTTTGTCTTTGTTTTGGTTTCTTAGAATTTCCTGATTACTTTCTTCTTTTTATTTATTCCTCTTTGCTTATTTTATTTCTTTTCTTTTCTTTTTTTTTATTTCAAAGGAATGTCACTAATATTCATTTAACAAAATAAACTATCTTACAAAAATACATACATTGGTATATCTTTCACTTCTTTCTCTTTATCTATCTACCTATCTATCAATATTTGTTTATATATATGTATATTATATATATATATAAATGTGTGTGTATTTGTATAATATGTATATGCCACAAAAGTTTTGATTGTGGATATCAAAAGATATTGTACTTACGTAATATAATTTTGAAGTAACACTCACACACACATATATATATATAGAAGGTATGATACAAACTATTGGTTATGCATGGGTTTTTTCATGTTATATGTTCTTGAAGAAACAATTTTCATATCAGTACATATTTACTCGAAATATAAACTTATAAATGTAATTCTTTATTATAAAATAAATTACGGATGATTACATTTGTAATTTTCATAGTGAGGAAATATGTGCAGGCCTGGAGCTTGTTTTCTGAAGGTCAGAAACATGGAATAACCCATTTGTATTCAATAGTTTGTACTACTATATATATATATATATATATATATATATATATATATATATATATATACATTTATATACATATATATTCACATTCATACCCACATATACACACACTCACACATGTACACATAGATATATACATATACATTGGTATATGTGTGTTTGCGTTAATATAAATCTATATAAACATGTGTAATTCTTTATCTTCTTAATAGATTCTTCACCTGGAAGCCGAGTTGGCTTAAACCTGCGCCAGCCTCTGTACTTGGGTGGAATTGACCCACAATACAAAGTTGCTGATGGTACAAGCATCAGTACTGGTTTTGTCGGATGTATTGGAGAGGTAAGTTTCCCTTCTGCCCAATGAGAACAATATAAAACAGTTGAAGGTGACACTAATACTTGAACCTTCAACTGTCTCGTTATTCCATTTATAGAAGTTTTGAATTTGTTATTTTTGCATTCCCAGCAAGCATTTTGTGTGTTTTTGTGTGTCTGTGTCCCTGTTTAAAGATTTATGCATTATATATATACATACATATGTATATATACATATGTATATATATAGTGAGAATTTACAAAAAAACATGTATATATATATATATATATATATATATATATATATATATATATATATATATATATATATATATATAGAGAGAGAGAGAGAGAGAGAGAGAGAGAGAGAGAGAGAGACACGTTTGCGCTGTCAGAGAGAAGCATCAGATGTGGCGTGCAAGAGAGACGTTTGCACTGATATGGTCATGTACTACGGATGGATGAGGAGAGATGTATGAAGAAGTTCCACTCCCAAACAGTTGAAGGAATCCGGGGTAGAGGTAGACCTAATTTCATCTGCTTATGTTCTGAATTTGAATTCTAATGTAATTGTTCTCTCTTTCTCTCTCTTTCTTTCTCTCTCTCTTTCTTTGTCTCTCTCTCTCCTTGAGTTTATCTTTCTCCACTCTTTTTTTCTTCCTCTATATCATGTTCTAATCTCTCTTCTTCCTCTGACATTTCCCAGTCCTCCTTACTCTCCCAGAGTCAATCACTCACTCACTAATTTTTCCTCTCCTCTTCATTCCATCAGCTTGAAGTCAATGACAGATCAATCCATTTGATCAAAGATGCCCAAGAAAGTTCCGATATCATCGACTGTGGTGAAAAACGTCCCTGTGACAGGAAGCCTTGCAAGAACAACGGCCTCTGTGAAGACGTCTCTATTAGTGAATACATCTGTTTCTGTGATCCACAATTTTCAGGTCAGTTGATTCTCCACTGAGACATTTTGTCTTTTATGTTTTAGTCATTGGACAGTGGCCATGCTGGGGCATCGTTTTGAAGGGTTTAGTCGAACAAATACCTGTACTTATTTTCTTTTTTAGTTTGGTTCTAGGTTATGGGAATATAAAGAAACCAATACTACTCATCAAGTGGTGGACAAACCTGAAGACAAACACACACACACACACACACACACACATGTAATCAAAGGGCTTCTTTCAGTTTCTGTCTACCAAATCCTCTCACAAAGCTTTGGTTGGCCCCAGAAGACACTTGTTCAAGGTGGCATGCAGTGGGGCTGAACACCCCAAACTATGAGCTTGAGGAGTAAACTTATCACATAGTCACACCTGCAAATATGATCATGCCAGAGGCAACCCAACTTTTCTCTAGTTTTGAACTGTTTATATTCTCTAATTGATGACTTTTGATGCTCCTAAACTTTTTCTATCCTCACTGGTGGAAGGCATAGAAAGGTTATAAACACTCCTCTCTTCTTTTCCATCTTCAAACTAAATATAATAAAAAGTAAAATTAACAAATATTTTTTTTACTGATATTTTTAACTATATCTTTCTTTTTTTGCTCTTTTTTTATAGGACAGCGTTGTAAATCAAAGGTTGACATTTGCACCAATAACCCCTGTCAAAATGCTGGCCTCTGCTCAGTTACCGGTGCTGGTTACCGCTGTGACTGTCAACTTGGTTTCATTGGTCTCAATTGTGAAAATGGTAAAGCTAAAGTTTTTGTTGTTATTTATTATTTTTCAAAGAAAATTTTTCAATAAATTCTCTCATTCGCTTTATTTTATCTCAAATGTATTTAGTATTCAGGATGATATATTCTAGGTATCCTTAATGAGTTCTGCATCACACATTAAAGATGGTAAATTTTCTTTATAGTTATTTATTTTTGTAGTATCATGATACCCAATCTCTTCTGCCCCAGAATATGGTCCTTCACAAATTTTCTCCCTACTCATTTTTTTCCACACTTGTTACTATTCTGCAATGTTGTAGAACAAAGATGCTCTCAGTTTTCAAAACTTACACTGAGTGAGCAAATATCCAAGAGGAAGGGTTTGTTTCACTAAATATCCTATAGATATACAATGCCTTAAAGATCTTTGTTTTACCATTGTTAGATCCCTTTACACAAAGATAAATTTTGGTGTCATAAACCCAACTGTGGCTCATTTGACTGCTAACTTAACTAAATGCTGATCTGTGTAAAAACAACATCGTTTTGATATATTCATTGTGTTCAGCTGAGAGAAGGCAAGAAATCGTCATTGATACCTTATTACAAAGCAAGTTTGTTTCAAAACAGTTTGATAAAAGAAGTACCATTTGAACTCTGGGGGTTAATATAGTTGACTTACACCCCCCTCCTTTGAACTTGCTGACCTTGTGCCAAAATTTGTAATCGATATCAATGATGTAGCTTGTACAACCAATCACTGGAACACTTTCATAATTGGTCGTCTCACTTTGGGTTATCTCAGAGTTACAAACAAAGCATAAATGACCTCAAACCTATTCAGCTTACCTTCACTGTTATTTCATGTTCTCTTTATTTTCAGCAATTCAAATTGGTTCTGAGTTTGAACTCACTGGTAACGGCTTTGCAATGTTCAGTTTAAAAAGGCTCCCCCATCAGAATGCCAAACAGAATGAAAACGTCACTTTCACAGTTACCACTGCAGAATCTAAAGGATTACTATTCTGGCAGGCAGTAGAACATGGTAAAAATCTTCAAAGAAATGACTATGTCTCAATTTATTTGAAGGATGGTTATGTTGTCTTCAGGTCAGTACAGCTGTAACAATCTACATGTGTGTTTTTGTAATAATTGTGGATATATATATTCCTGTACTTGTATGTATGTATATCTAAAAATGTCTAAAAAGAGTAGGATATGGCCTAATCACCCATTATTATTGAGTGAGAGTGCAATACATGCCATCAAAGTGCTGCTGGGGTACAAATATACAAAGCTCAATATACCCATCATGACTACCCATCTGATGAGGGTACACCAGACACATGAACCACAATGATATGTGCATAACATGGTGATCTCATAAAGATAAACAACACATTACCTTGCAGATGGGGCCCCAGTTAGAATTTTGAGTAGCTCATTGTGCTCAGAAAGGTCCTTGAACAATTTAAGGATAAAAATTATGAACCAGTTTTGCACTAGGGACGATCTAATCAACTGGCCCCTTCTCCCAAATTTCAGGCCTTGTGCCTATAGTAGAAAGGATTATTATTATGCATTTTCTTCGTTCAATTTTGTTTCCATTTCTTGCCAAGTATCTTCCCAACTCCTTGGGCAAAGAAACTCCCTGTCAACATTGATAGGTATTATAATAAACACACTAGGTTGTTCAAAATGAAATGAAGTTATGTGAAAAAAAAATTTTAATTCAAATAATCACTTAAAACACATTATTATTATTGTTGTCGTTGTTATTTAAAAATACCTTTCTTTCTTTTCAGCTATGAATTAGGTGGTGGTCCAGCTGAAATCATGTCTAATGTTACAGTCAATGATAGTGTGCCTCATACAATTACAGCTCTCAGGTAGGAACACACTACAGTCATTGATGTTTGAGGGTTAAAGGTTGGAGATCTGGACACAATATATATATATATATATATCTGTACATACTTGTTGACATACCCAGTAATTCCTGGGAAAACGGGGCTTTATCCCTTGGTTCTGTTCTCCTTTTCTATGGTGTTCTGCCCTACCTGATCATTTTAATTGCCTTTAAATAAACCTTAATTTTTTTACCCCCTATAAATTCATACAATATGGGTATCTTCACAACTTAAAAATAAACTGCTTAGATTACAATTTAATTAATATATAGTTAACTTGTTCTTTTGCCTCAATGCTAAATCTTCTTGATAACCCTAGATTTTAACTTTATACAATATGACTATATTGTTTAAAATAGTTTTGGTATGTGACTATGTGAAAAATACATGTTTCTCAATCGTCAGATTTTTCTGAGGTTCACAGAATTCCAAACACTTTTGCTGCACTTTGTCATAATTCTTGCTATTTGCTTCCTCACTCCATTCATGAAATAACTAATTAAAACACCTTCATAAGAGCTGCTATCAAAATATTTTTTCTGCAGAACTGGCCGTTTTGGTAACCTGATTGTAGATGGTCAACAATTCCGAGGAACTTCAAAAGGAATTCTTCAGATGTTGAATGTTAATGGAAATATATATTTTGGTAAGTTTCTATACTTTTTGTCTAAAAATGAAGAAAATAATTTACACCTGAATATACATAATGTTTGGTGTTCTAACCTGAAATACAATCAATGAATGGACAACTTGGCAGTTACATTATTAATACTTTATTGTCCTTATTCTAATTTTAGTTAATTCAAATTATAAGATTTTCTTCCTTAACTTTTTTTTTAGATCAGAAATGTTCATTATGCTAATATTTCCTCTTCTTATCACTGGTGTGATCTTAATTAGATAATTTTTCTCCTAGTAATAAATCTTTCCAATTTTGGCACCAAGCCAGCAAGTTTGAGGAGAGGGAGCAAATTGATTGCATCAATCCCAGTACTCGACAGTAATTTCTTTCTTTGATCCCAGAAGAATGAAAGATGAAGTTGGCCACAACAGAATTTGAACTTAGAATGTAACGAGTCAAAAAATATACTACTAAGCCTTTTGTCTGACATGTTAATGATACTGCTAGCTTTCTGCCTTCTGCTAGTAATAATAATAAAAATTGTAATATTTTGAAACTGTGATTTTATATTAATTACTTTTTACTATTTGTTAATTTTCCAGGTGGTGTCCCAGACCTTGAAGCAATGACTGGTGGACTACATGATACTAATTTCTTTGGTTGCATGAATGATATCTATATTAACAAACAGGGTCCTTTGAAACTGTCACAGGCAGCCATTGGTGGCCTCAATATCAAACACTGTACCAACTCTAGGGGCTATTGGACATCTGCTTAATGAAGAACTAGAAATGCATTTCATCTCTCCTGCTGCTAGTTTCAACTGCACCTGAACTGTCGATCAAATGCGTAGTAGTGTTTTAGTCGAAATTATTTGGGGTTTTTGGATGTGTTTATTTGTTACAACACTAACTCCACTCACCCCCATACGCTGGTCATCACTGTTTCACTGGCTCAAAAAAAAAATGAATTAATAAAGTCAAAATCAAAAACTTAACAAAAGAACAAACCAAAAAAATAAACATCAATCAACTCATTTTGGGTTGTTATTTAACTGAAAAAATGTAAAAAAAAAAAAACAAAAGCGGGAGGGAGAAAAATTTAACCCAAAAAGTCTAAATTAAAATATATAATAAAAAAATAATGCATTTCAGAGAAATATTTAATTGAAAAAAAAAGAAAAAAAACTTTTACAACATTTAGTAAAACAAAACAATTAAAATTGAAATAAAAATAAAATGAAACAGGTAAGAACGAAGATGCTAATTTTTTATAATTATTTTTACATTTTTCTACTCTCATTGTGGTCATCTAGATAATTCTAGAACACCAAGACAAAGCCAGACTTGGGTAGGAGTGGATGGGGTAGGACAACACTGTATACTGATGGGACAACTAAAGATGTGACAGAAACCACACAGTATATATTAATATCGTTATTATTATTATTATTACTACAATGAAAACTAACAGTTTGGAAATTGATTAGGAAGAAGCATTTTCTTATTCAAACTATTATATATAAAGGCTCCATATCTGCTTTGTGATGAAATCTCTGTCCAACAATAATTTGATTTTAATATCATTACCAATTGTCCTATTTTGGTATCAGCCATCCCACCTCTGACATGAGTTATCTCACCTTGGCTATGATCTTTTATTAAATAAGGAAATAAACCTTTGGGAATTTACTGAAAGAATTCGATTTCAATTTTTATTGTTTATATTAGCTATGTAATTAAAAACAACAACAACAACACACATAATACCCAGTTGTCCTAAATTATTTCTTGTAAAACATAATAAATTAATAAATGTGTTTTTTGCCCTTCCAATTATTATTATCATTATTATTATTATTACTACTTTTCTGTTGTTCAAAATTCTAACACGGTCTTATAAAATATACATACTTCTATGCACACACACACACGAGCATATATATATATATCTGCATGTATATTATGTACTTACTATATAACATACACACAAAACCTGTTGGTCTCTCTGTTTCAAATCATAAATGTACTTCATCCAATCATATTGTAGCAGTGTATTAAGTATTTGTGTGTGTGTGTGTGCGTTTCTGCTGTGGCTTATAACCTCCAATTGAAACTTAAACTTTCATACAAACACTTTCATAGTAAGACCGGATGTACGAAACCCTATAATATATGTTTTCAAACATCTAGTAACTATAGACACATATATTCATACACACTAATTAAAACACACACAGAAAGTTTGATACTGTAATTTATCACAAATCACATGGCTGTCTTCTGGTTTTGCTTTTGAAAATCAAATCTTTTAAGCTACCCTCCATTGTGAGGGCAACTTTGTTTCCATGTTTTTTTTTTCTTCCGTCTTCAACAAAGCTATTCAACTTAGGCTAGGAGGAATCTTGTTTACTATATTTTTAACTATATTAATCGTAACAAGAACAACAACAACAACAACAGCAGCAGTAGATTGAGAAGTTGTGTTGAAGATCTAATCTTAATACATTATGTTCTATCACACACACACATATATATATGTATGTATGTATGTGTATATATATATTTATATATATATATATATATATATATATATATATATATATATATATATATATATAAATAATAATAATAAAGGAGTTACGACGCAAAAACGTATATATTCAAATGAACATATTTAGCTTCTTCAATATATATTTCAGTATAAAGAATTCATTAAGGGACTTAATAAATCAAAATTTCTTTACACATCTTCAGGAATAAATATAACATCAGAAAAAACTACATTCGGTTTAAAAATACAAACCGTTCATGGTGAAAAAATTTTGGTGATGATTTTTTGAGTTAGCTTACCAATTATTTTTGTTGGTAGTTAATTTATAATATATGTATATATATATATATATATATATATACACACACACATATATACATGCTTGACAATTAAGTTGCTATCTAAGAAATTAATTTATTTCTAAGTTCAGTAACCTCCTGTATAACATCCCATCAAAGAGGAAGGAGACAATAATAATAATAATAATGACAACAATAATTAAATATAATCAAACTGACATATAATAGAGTCACAAAAAAGGATTTTAAAAATACAGACAAGTATGAAATCAGGATGTCATCATACATGTGTTTGTGTGTGTGTGTGTGTGTGTGTGCATATACACACACTAATACTATGGTATGTCATGTAGGTAAAACCCAATGAATTTGTGGACACAGATTTCCTCTTCCATTGTGCAGTGAGAGCATTAGAAAAATAAGAAATCTTTTGGAAAAAAATAACAAGATTAATAATGATAATAATAATAATAATTAATGATGCTGTTTTTTTTTTAATTTCTTGCTCCCTTGTTTTCAATTTCTCTCTCTTTCTCCCATCATACATCATTGCTAAAAACACTGCCAATATGGACATCAGAGAAGTAAAAGCTCTTATAAAATTTACTCAGTCTGTGAATTTTTTAATCTTTTACTCCATTTGATAACCGTCCTTAAAAGCCTTGATTAAAATGGTTCATTCTTCTTTCCCTGCCTCCTGTTTTCCTCACCTTTGCAATCTTTTTAGTAAGATTAACATTGAAATAGTGCATAGATGAAAATAGATGAGACCTTTTTGTCAATTAACAAATTTTAAGGCTATCTACTGAAATAAACTATTTTAAATGAATTTATAAATACATTTCTATCTAAGTATATTTCAAGTTTGCATTTTAATTTTGTTAAATTTTATACATTTATAAAAATATTTATAATAGAATCTAAACGAAAGAAAATGTGCTAAAACTGGAGGAAAAATAACTAATTTCTCAATCGGCTTTTGTTAAATTGACTGAAATTTAGAGAAGGAAGAAAAGAATATTTCATATATATATATATATATATATATAATTTTGTCATTAATTCTCTGAATGATGACAGAAAAGACTGGGAGAAACCAAGCCAAAGGAAAGCGTTCCCATAACAGCTTCCTGAAAAGCAAATATGAATATGAACTTTTTTTTTTATTGTTAATTCATTTTTTTTCTTTCTTTGTAATAATTTCTTTCAACTGGATCGGAATGAACAAAATCAAGGAAAAAACGAAATAATATTATGAATGCAGCTAAATGATCCACACTACTGGAAAAAAACAAAACATTTTTTTTTTATTTATTTGTTTCTATTTTTCTGTCGAAAGAGCATGGTCGGGTGGGTGATAAGGACAAAGACAACGGATTAAAATCAAAAGAAAAACAGAAAGAAACCTCATCCAAAATGTCTCGATATCAGATGATTTATTCAGCTGTTGTAGCCCTAACCCTAAACCCCATTTTCCCCCTTACCTAGTCTGGTTTGATCAAGGACCCACAACTACATACACTAACATAAAATTACAGTGGCAGTGGCAGCCAGTACTTTACCAGTTAACACCTTACAAGCTACCATTTTGATTGCTTGGTTAAGTCCATGTTTTTTTGTAATTTTTCAAAAATTTACAAACCCATCAAACACTTACGCTATTTTAGTGTGTATTATATATTTTTTAACTTGATTACTATTTTGATTTTTTTTTTTTAAACTATGCATATAGCAGTCGTGGAAAACTAATTTTTAAAACATTTTTTAGTATGATATAATACACACTGACACCCAGCTCAGTAAATAATTCTTTGAATGCAAAATGTTCACTTTTGAGTTCTAATTTAAATAATGATGTTTTTTAAGCCATAATGTCAAAATGGTTACCAAAAAGAAAAAAAAAAAAAGGCCATGTAAACATTTTATGATGGACAATGAAATAAATATTTAACCTATGAAAACAACAAAGAACAAATAAAAATATTTGGTTTGTCTTCTTGTTATTTATTCATTTATTTTACTAGTATCAGTCATTGGACTATGGCCATGCTATAGAATCACCTTCAAAGATTTTTTTTTTATAATCTATCCTGTGAATTTTTTGTACTTCTTTTTATCTGGTATTCATTTTAGTGATCTCTGATACTGAATTGCTAAGTTATTTTTTTTATGCTGATGATGAAAGGGACAGAGATCGATGAAGCAATTGTCATTCATATACACAAATACATGCATATTTGTATACACGTAGAAACATTTCATATACCCAAACACAGATACATTCATATGGAGACACACAAACATTCATATACACAGACTCATACACACACATTTGTGTACACAAAGACAATCCTATTGGCATAAACAAGCACAAACACACTCTGAGACAAATACATTCATATACACAAACACATTCATCACCATCATCATTATCATTTAACATTCGTTTTTCATGCTGGCATGGGTTGGACGGTTTTGACTAGAGCTGGCCAGCTAGGTTCCAGTTGTCTGTTCTGGCATGGTTTCTACAGCTAGATGCCCTTCATAATGCCTATCACTTCACAGAGTGTATTGGGTGCTTTTTACATCTACTGGCACGAGTGTTGTTTACATGACAGTGGCACATAAACACATTCACAAACACAAACAGTTTTCATCTTACCAAACTCCACTCACAAGGCATTAATCTGGCCAAGGCTACAATAGAATACACTTGACCCAGCTTCCATGCAGAGAGATTGAACCCAGAGCCATATGGCTGCAAAGTGAACTTCTTAACCCCATGATTATGTTTGGCCTTAAAACATTGACACGAAAGGCACCATTGGTTTCATCAACAAAGCATTCACTGAAATACAACAAAGGTGCATCTAGGTGGTTTTTTGACCTGCTAGAAGTAGCAACAAGCCTTATATCACTCTCTATTGGTATAAAAATGGAAGAAACCATTGGATGATGTAGGTACACTGTGTTTTAAAATTAGAATGAGGTGGTCATGGCTGGAATATTTTTGACTATAGATCTACTGGATGAGGACTGATCTGGGTCTAAACGGCAACAGCAAAGCAAATAAAAGAGCCAACAAGTAAACTTCTGCACATTCCTTCAAACTGCTAGAAATAGCAGCCAAATTTCTCTCAAATTATGTACCTAATCATCTTAAAAGGAATCTGGGTAGGTTTGTTTTAAATACCTTTGATCATAAGGTATGTATCCAGTATATTTTGATAGACGAATAGAGATAATATATGGGGAGAGAATTATTTGGTCTTGATTGAAACAAGGGAAATTCTCTAGTGCTGGAATCACATTACAATGCACCTAGTACAGATCTGTACAAATCATGCTTAAAACAGGACATATGAGCAAGATGGGGTCCCTGACCTGTCTAGGAGAGCAGCAAATTCAAGTAAGAACTAACTGGAGACTGTGACTATTCATCCAATTTATGCCACATAAAAAGTGGATGTAAGATGCTGCTGCTGTTGATGATGATGATGTTCAGCACACCCAGGCTAAACAACTGACATCCTTATCAGTCATAGAATCATATTTTACTTCATTCCACTATTATTTCATTGTATAACAAGGAATTTTCTGAAAGACTGCGTTTCCATTTTATTTAAATACTTGCAAGCGCTAAAGGAAGCACAAATCATCATCATCATCATCATCATCATCGTTTAACGTCTGCTTTCCATGCTAGCATGGGTTGGACGATTTGACTGAGGACTGGTGAAACCGGATGGCAACACCAGGCTCCAATCTGATTTGGCAGAGTTTCTACAGCTGGATGCCCTTCCTAACGCCAACCACTCAGAGAGTGTAGTGGGTGCTTTTACGTGTCACCCGCACGAAAACGGCCACGCTCGAAATGGTGTCTTTTATGTGCCACCCGCACAAGCCAGTCCAGGGGCACTGGCAACGATCTCGCTCGAAAATCCTACAGGAGCCAGTCAGGCGGTACTGGCAACGGTCACGCTCAAAATGGTGCATCTCATGTGCCACCCGCACAAGAACCAGTCCAGGGGCACTGGCAACGATCTTACTTGGCTTGCCGGGTCTTCTCACGCACAGCACATTTCCAAAGGTCTCGGTCAGTAGTCATCGCCTCGGTGAGGCCCAATGTACGATGGTCTTGCCTCACCACCTCAGCCCAGGTCTTCCTGGGCCTACCTCTTCCACGGGTTCCCTCAACTGTTAGGGTGTGGCACTTTTTCACGTAGCTATCCTCATCCATTCTCACCACATGTCCATACCAGCGCAATCGTCTCTCTTGCACACCACAACTGATGCTTCTAATGTTCAGCTTTTCTCTCAAGATACTTACACTCTGACGGGTATTCACATTGACATTACACATCCAACGGAGCATACTGGCTTCATTCCTTGTGAGCTTACGTATGTCCTCAGCAGTTACAGCCCATGTTTCACTGCCATGTAGCATGGCTGTTCGTACGCATGCGTCATACAGTCTGCCTTTTACTCTGAGTGAGAGTCCCTTTGTCGCCAGCAGGGGTAAGAGCTCTCTAAACTTTGCCCAGGCTATTCTTATTCTAGCAGCTACACTTTCAGCGCACCCACCCCCACTACTAATTTGGTCGCCCAGATAGCGGAAGCTATCGACTACCTCTAGTTTTTCACCCTGGAATGAGATAGAAGTTGTTTCCTGTTTGTTTACAGTCTTTATTGCCCCTGAACATCTGCCACAAACAAAAACTAACTTGCTAGTTAACCTGCCTTTGATGTTGCTGCACCTCTTATGTGTCCATAGCTTGCACCAGGTACATCTTATAGAGTTACTACCTACTCCTTTTCTACATACTGAGCAGGGCCATCTATCTGAAGGGGTTTGTGTTTTATCTACCTTCCTACTTATTAGGATTTTGGTTTTAGCTAGGTTGACTCTAAGGCCCTTCAATTCTAGACCTTGCTTCCACACCTGAAACTTCTCCTCTAGTTCTGATAGTGACTCCGCAATTAGGGCAAGGTCATCAGCATAGAGGAGCTCCCAGGGGCAACCTGTCTTGAACTCCTCTGTGATTGCCTGGAGGACTATGATAAATAAGAGGGGGCTGAGGACGGAACCTTGGTGGACCCCTACCTCTACCCGGAATTCATTGCTGTACTCATTTCCAACCCTCACCTTACTGGCAGCATCTCTGTACATGGCTCGCACAGCTCTCACTAACCATTCTTCTATCCCAAGTTTCCTCATTGACCACCAGATAAGGGATCGGGGGACCCTGTCAAAGGCTTTCTCCATGTCAACGAAAGCCAGGTACAGAGGTTTATCCTTAGCTAGGTATTTCTCCTGCAACTGTCTCACTAGAAATAAGGCATCAGTAGTGCTTTTACCTGGCACGAACCCAAACTGCATCTCATCTAAATTGATTCGCTCCCTAATTAGTTGGGCTATGACCCTCTCTGTAACTTTCATAACCTGATCTAACAGCTTGATGCCTCTGTAATTATTTGTATCTAAAGCGTCACCTTTACCTTTGTAGCAGTTGACTATGATGCTGCTACACCAGTCATTGGGTATGACTCCTTCGTGTATCACCTAGTTCGTAATACGGGTGACTAGGCTATAGCCAACACTGCTAGATATTTTGAGCATCTCTGCAGTGATTCCTGATGGGCCGGGGGCTTTCCCGGTCTTCATACTCTTAATTGCTTTATCTACCCTGGTACTATCAACTCGGATAGCTGGTCCCTCTATTGGGTCGACATACGGCAGGCTCTCTTTCTCCCATTCATTCTCTTTATTAAGCAATCTATCGTAGTGGCATCTCCAGACCTCTTTCTTTGCATCCTCATTTAATGCAAGCGTACCATCATCCATGCGAACACATTTCTCTCCTACAACATCACTATTCTCTCTCCTACACTGTCTTGCAACATGAAATACCTCGAGTCTTTGGTCCTCACGGCGCAGAACATTGGCAAATCTTTCCTTATCTGCTTCCCCTCTGGCTAAATAAACCTGTCGCCTAGCCTCCCTTCTGGCACATTGGTACAATTCCCTGCTACCACCGTTCTTCCAGTCCTTCCAAGCCTGTTTCTTTTGTCTAATAGCCCTGTCTACCTCCTTGTTCCACCACCACGTTACTCTGGGTCGGGAGGGGACCTTACACCACCCACAAATCTGGTCGGTGGCTTTCAACAGGTTGTCCCGCAGAAATCTCCAATTGTCTTCCACGTTGTATGATGCTATATCCCCTTCTATTTCGTTAAATACTTCAAGTAACTTGTCTTTAAGTCTCTGTCCGTTTGCAGGGTCTTTAAGCTTCCACACCCTTCTCCTCCAAGCCTGTCTAATTCTGGGCACCCATTTTGCCTTGATCCCAAAGTCGCTAACTACTAATCTATGTTGTGGGGTACATTCTTCGCCAGGGTAGGTTTTGGCATTTATAAGCCGCCCTCTTTCCCTATTTCTGGCGAGGATGTAGTCGATTTGGCTAGAGTGTCTGCCGGAGCGGTAGGTGACTAGGTGACTGGCAGGTTTCCTGAAGTTGGTATTGCAGACCATAAGATCGGTTGCATCACAGAACTCCAGCAGTCTGGTTCCCTCCTCGTTGCGGGAACCGAAGCCATAGCCTCCATGTATGCCATGGAAGCCTCCAGCACGACGTCTGACATGACCGTTGAAGTCTCCAGCCACAAAGAGAAGGTCCCTGTCACTCGTCGACGAGGTAGTTTGCAAGAGGGTGTCATAGAATTGGTCTTTCAGACCATCTGGTAGCCCCGGTTGAGGTGCATAGGCTGAGATGACAGTAGCTAATCTATGATGAAGCACTAGTCTGATCTTAAGTACTCTGTCACTTACTCTAACGACCTCGATTACCTTATCCACCCATTTCTCCGCTAGAAGTATTCCTACGCTCCCGACCCCGTCAGTGTTCCCTGCCCAGAAAATCTTGTACCTGTGTTCTTTGCCTGTGAGGAACCTCGCAGAACCTCCTCTCCATCTTACTTCCTGGATGCAGCACATATCTACGCGTCTCCGTTCAAGCATCTCAACAATTTCACCAGATCTACCTTTCAGCGTGCCAACGTTGAGAGTGCCAATCCTAACAGTATGGGTGTTGGGGGTGTGGGCCTGTAGCCTGGGAAGGGGAAAAGCAGTGTCGTGTACCTGAAAAGAAAACTTGCAATTGGAAGAATTCATAAGCAAAACAGTACCTACAATCTGCAAACATTACTCAAACTTAATGCGCTACCCAAAGGTAGGGGAGAGGATGGCCAAGGCCACTAGATGGGTTCCGGGAGACAGCCGAGGATGACAGGATGACAGAGGAATGCACTTCCGGTGGAGGGGGTGGGAGGGCGGGTGTACCATCAGCGAGGAGATAGGGCTCTTAATCGTAGATTTTAAATATTTGAGAGACAACAATGCATAAATCGTAATTTTTAAAAGAGCAATGAAATCTAGGTGAATAGAATATATATGTAGCATGAATTTAGGAAGCTTAGAAAATGAATAAGTATGAATTTAAGACAAAAACTGAATTCAATTGAATTTCATGGAGAGAAACAAGATAAATAATAGAGGGCAGACTAAAGCGCGAAGGTATGAGATGTTTGAGGCCGTAAATAAATAAAAATCTCTATCTTATCTGCATCTTGGAGACTTCGTCGTAGTATGTCAGCGGAGAAGAGATTGAGATAATTTAGAATGGAAGAACAGAATTACATGTGAGTATCAATGGTGAGTATTTCACTTTCCCTTATCTGCACTGGTATGCTCAAGAAGATTATTTTGCAGTTATATAGTAGTGGGGAAGGCCAACTGTTTGTTTACTATGGACTCAATTCAATGGCTATATGAGTTAGAGGTAAAACAACCATCTAAGGGATAATAAATATCCAATATACTACTGGATGTATACCTATGTATTTATATCCAAATGTTTACTGTTGCAAGGCAATAGTGCAATTGAATAATACGGATCTAGTTATTAATTACAATCATATGCATAAATAAGTAAATAAATAAATGAGAGAATAATACAATACTCTTACAGCTGTTTCTATTTTGGGGGTCTAGTTTCTTCTTAGCTTTATTTATATATATATATATATATATATATATATATATATATATATATATGAGTGAACTTTAGGTTAGCTAAAATATGTTTGTGACATATCTCAACTTCTAAAGTAAATTCACTGTAAAGGTGTAAAAGCACCATATCTGCCTAGTGCTGCTCCCCACTGGATTCCCAGATGTGACATTTCTAACTATTTAGCCATTGTCCATGGAAATACCGAAGTGAGACAACTCCGAGCATTGCTTGCGGAAAAAAGACAGGATGGTCGTAGTTGATCGTCGGTTTGCACAGTTAGAGCTAACCTAGGGCTAAATAACAAGTGTCAATATCACTATCACCACTACTGTTACTACAACTACTACTACTAGTGCTGCTATCTCTCTATCATCCACACCACCACCACCACCACCACTACCACCACTACTCTTGCAACTACAAGCATGACATTAGCTTTATCAGGCTGTGTTAAAAACATACCAAAGATAATCTATTGTGAACTTTGTACCAAAACCACACTGAACAACATAGCAGAACCCCCCCCCCTTGCAAGCCTGTTGTCTTTCATTGAATTTATCAATCACAGTATAGTAGGTGGTGGTGGGAGGAATATAATCACTGTGTGGTTCTGTCGCAGCTTTTAAACAAAAGACAAGCAACACACACACACAGACAGATACAGTTGGGATTTTACATACTTCCTTCATGGATGTTAGAACTTCCTCGACCTTATGGATTCTCTTCCTCACCAGTAAGTTTTCTTTCAAACTTCATTTTTGGTTTACGGTTTTATTTATGCATTTATTTATTTTTGCCATAATCACCACTGCACCACAATCCTCATCAGTGATTCCTGAAGGGCCAGGGGCTTTCCCTGTCTTCATATCCTTAATTGCTTTATCTGCCAAGGTACTGTCGATTTGGATAGCTGGTCCCTCAATTGGGTCAACATTAGGTAGACTCTTCTCCTCTCATTCATTCTCCACATTCAACAGTATATTATGATGGCATTTGCAAGCCTCTTCCTTTGCAAAATCATTAAATGCAAGTGCACCATCATCCATGCGATGCGGACACATTTCTTTCCTATGACATCATGATTTTCTCTTACACAATGTCTTGCAATCTAAAACATTTCAGTTCATTGGTCCTCACATTGCTGAACATAGGCAAACGTCTTCTTTTCTGCTTCTCCTTTGGCTAGATATATCTGTCTCCTAGCTTCCCTTCTGGCAATCTGATACAGTTCTCTGCTACCCAACTTTTCCAGGCCTGTTTCTTTGCTCTAATGGCTCTGTCTACCACATCGTTCCACCAACACATTACCCTAGGTCTGAATAGAACTTTACACCAGCCACAGTTCACCAGTCCCTGGGGCAGAATGTCATAAGGGCCACCCTTATGACATACAGAGGTCATAAGAGCTGCTGAACATCTCTGGGACTGTAATTTTGACTCTGAAAGATATTTTAGAAAAGCTGTATAGCTGAGTAGATAGAGAGTGAGACAAGTGAGGGAGAGTAAGCTGTAGACGAAAGGTGTGGGCTGCAAGAAGTGGAGAGAGAGAGAGTTATTTACAAGGAGACAGAGAAAGGTGAAGAGAGTCACATATATATATAGAGAGAGGAAGGGGATAGTATTAAATGTATGGGTAGAGAGGGGTGAGTATTAGATATGTACAGGCAAAGGGAAAGAGAGAGCTGGGAAGCGAGTCAGATATACTGTTAAAGAAAAATGTGGGGAAAAGAGACAAGGGCAAAAGGAGAGAATCAGATGCAGAGGCAAAGAGAGAGAGAGAGAGAGAGAGAGAAAAAGAAGAGAGAGAGGGGGGATAAGATATACAGAGAAAATATTAATAAGGTTCCCTTCATTGTGAATGTCTTTTAAATGCTGTTATGTTTCTATATTCCAGCACAATGTGCCACAGCACTGCTCTGCTACCAATGTGAAAGCAATTTCACTCATTCAGACTGCGAAAATAATTTTAAGAAACTAAAAGAATTTGTAGTGAATTGTAAGGATTCCTACTGTGCTGTGGAGAGCCTATATGTTGATGGTAAGGCTGTTAGCTTTACTAAACAATGAAAATAGAAATCTTTCAAATACTACCTTCTTCAATTTCTTAATATCTTTCTTTTTAAGGTATAACAGACACATGGATGGCTGGCTGGCTGGCTGGTAATAAGCCTGTTTTTTTAATCATGTGGTCTTGAGTTCAGTCCCACTGCTTGGCAACCTGAGCCAGTGTTTTTTCACTATAGCCCTGAGCCAACCAAAGCTTTGTGAGTGGATTTCAGAGATGGAAACTAACTAAAAGAAGTCATTGTATATTTGCAATGGCCTCTCTCTGAGAATGAAAGGTAGATTGTATGATGCTTATGTACAAACAGCTATGCTCCAAGGTAGTGAGATGTGGGCCCTAAATGCAGACAACATGCATAGACTCGAGAGGAATGAAGCTGGAATGCTCTGAAGGATGTGCAGCATCAGTGTGCATGTATGACAAGGTGCAAATGTGCTGAGAGAAAAGTTGGACATAAGAGAAATCAGAAGCAGTTTGAAAAAGAAAAGACGACATTGGTTTGGACTTGTGATGCATATGGATGAAGGCGTATGTATGTATGTATGTGTGTGTGTGTGGATGGATGGATGGATGTTTGTCTTTGAGTTTAATTAAGTTCTAACAAAGCGACAAGTGTGTGTGGATGGATGGATGGATGGATGTTTGTCTTTGAGTTTAATTAAGTTCTAACAAAGCGACAAGTGTGTGTGGATGGATGGATGGATGGATGTTTGTCTTTGAGTTTAATTAAGTTCTAACAAAGCGACAAGTGTGTGGATGGATGGATGGATGGATGTTTGTCTTTGAGTTTAATTAAGTTCTAACAAAGCGACAAGACTTATTGAGTTAAGAGAGTTCCTGATGTTTGTAAATATGTGGTTGAGCTGGTGTGTTGGTTGAACTGTCAATGCATACATTTAAGTGTGTGTATGCATTCATCTAAAGAACCTCAAAATTGAGAATCTTTGGAAAATCTTACAAATCTTCACTGTGCCATTAATAGATTGGATTTGAAGAATCCACATCAGTTTCTTTTGCACTTTCTTCAAAAAAACCTAGTATTTCTAAGTTATGTATGTATGTGTATGCATGTATATATGTATGTGTGCATGTATGTATGTAGTTGTGTAATTATGTTATGGACAGTCTATTTTTATTTAACGTTGTCAATCTTTTACAAAATGTTTTCCACCTTTGATATTTCAGGTAAAACAAACTTGTTCAGCAGACACTGTAGCAATGGAAGGATGACAATTGCTAACAATGCCAAGATGAAACACCTGAATGCTGAGACCAACATCACTGTGTATGCACGCAAAAAGGAAGCAGTGGTTGCTGCCTCTATCTGCAACAAAGACTACTGCAATGGCCCAGCAAACACCTCCCCAAAACTACAATTACAATTTTCTCTTATTATACTCTCTGTTTCTCTCTTCTACTCTTTTCTTTCATTGGCTTCATTTAACACTTTAAACATTCATCAAAATTAATTGTGTTGCCACCTGTGTGTTTGTTTGTGTGTGTGTGTGTATAGGTACATAGATAGATAGACAGACAGACAAATAGATAGATAGATAGATAGATAGATAGATAGATAGATAGATAGATAGATAGATAGATAGATAGATAAATAGATAGATAGATAGATAGATAGATAGATAGATAGATAGATAGATAGATTATACATATATGTATGTATGTGTGAAAGTTCATTTAATTTTTCTCATTATTTGTAAAAACATATATGTCTCATTTTCTCCATAGGTCTTGATCAAGAGAATGGTATCTACCATCGAATTTCAATGTTCCCTGGGTGTTATGCTTTATATACCAATTCCAAATGATTTCATTTCACGTCATTTTCATTCCTTTCTCTCACTTCTTCAAAAGAAATAACAGAAATTAATAAAATGCTTTTCAAACTGCATTGAACGGCTTTCTCAAACTGAATTTTACACACACACACACATTTATATAAAGTATTTCATGTTGCTCCAGTCCACTCAGCAGGTAAAAAAATGAGCCATCTTGTGATGGACTGGCTTCCCATCCATGGGAGAATATATACACCAGAGAAACCAGGAAACCAGCCCTATAAGTGTATAACTCAGGAAGAATCTATTTATATACAGTCAAGTAATATAACTCACATTATACATATATATATCTTTTATTTTTAATCTTTTACTTGTTTTAGTCAATAGAATGCAGCCATGCTGGGGCACTGCCTTGAAGAACTTTTAGTTGAATGAATTGACCCGGTTTTTATTTTATCAGTCTCTTTTGCCTCACCACTAGGTTTTGGGGACATAACACACCAACACCAGTTGTCAAACGGTGATGGGAGACAAACACAAGCACAAAGACATACACTATATATACAGATATATATATATATAGTGTATATGACGGGTTTTTTTCAGTTTCGTCTACCAAATCCACTCACAAGGCTTTGGTCAGCCTGAGGCTATAGTAGAAGAAACTTGCCCAAGTTGCCATGCAGTGGGACTGAACCTGGAACCATGAGTCTAGGAAGCAAGCTTGTTACCACACAGCCATGGTATTAACATCTTCTACACAAAAAAGAAGTTAAAACTAACGTGGCATTACAAACACACTTTTATGCCTTTACAAGGAAATGATACACACACACACACTCACACCTCAGTAACATGGAGGCACACCTTACGTCACAGCTGAAAACTCGCAATTAATCATTGGAGATATGATATAAACTTCCTACGTAAGAAAAAGGCCACATATTTAGGAATGAAGAATGAGGTGTAATCAACTAAATCAAACCGGTACTTAACTGGTAGCTTTTATAATTGACTCCAAAAGAATGAAAAGACAGTGCTGAGTTTAATAAAATTTGAACAAAGGAAATAAAAAGCCAGTTTAAATATTGAAAGGTATTTTGCCCAACTATTTAACTATTCTGCTAATCTCTTGTCCTTGAAAATATGATATTAAGTTTTGACATTGCCAAAAAGACACAAATTTTTAAGGAGTTGACCAGAGGTTAGTTGATGACATCAAACTTGAACTTGACTGATGTCATAATACTTTTAACCCCCAGAAAACTGAAGGATAAAATCAATGCTGGTAGTTTGTGAATGCAGCCATTGAATAAAGTGATATGAATACTTGTCATATTTGAGAACACGATAGATATATAAAAATAATCCATAGGGAAATGATAGCCAGCCAGGTGCATTAGCAGGTGATTTATTTTCTGATCAGATTGAAATAGGATGTAATAACTGAAGTGTGAACAAAAATCCCAATACGGATATAGCTGCATTTTTACATACCTTTCTGTCTATTCAATTTAGCACACCTTACCAACTCACCACGGTATCTAGTTTGATGATGTAATTCTTTTTTCACAAGGATTCAGGCGTAACAAATTTATCCATGTGCGTATGTGTTTGAGTAAATGTGTATGTGTGTGTCCCCGTATGTATGTGTGTTTGTGTATATATGTATATATATATATATATATATATATATATATATATATATATATATATATATATATATATATATATATATATATGTATATATATATCCATGTGTATGTATATAAATTTAAACAAATCTTTTTTATAAAGCTGCCAAAACAACATAAGTTAAAAGAAATAAAACAAGTCAATGATTTGCACATTTATGCCCTGTTTCAACATGTGAAGATTACCATCCATTCGTTGGGGAATCTTAGGAGAAATGGTATTGAGTTCATTTCTCTGAAGTTTTCCTGAAGAAGGGCTCCTACTTAGAAATATTGATATACACTCACTTGTATTATTTCTTTTAACTTGCATTGCTTTAGTTTCATAAAAAAAATTAAACACATAAATATATATATATATATATATATTATATATATATATATATAATATATATATAAGAGGGTACACAAAAGAAACCGGAATTTTGCAATATTATTTTATTCACTTATTATTTCAGTATTGAAACCTTTACTAGTTTAGCCACACCCATCTCACTCTGTGACATCCAATGACATAATCACACAAACACATGATCACATATACACACATATCTTTTATGTGTGTGTATATAAATACATATAAACACACATATACATTACATATAACCACACACATACACAACACACACACACATACATTATACTACCTTGCAGTGTTCCTAATAAGAAGAAATAAGATTTGAGAGAAAACATGTCGGCTCAAGGTTTACATTGGTTTGTCATACCTTTATGTCTTCTAATATCAGGTAAGAAACTTTATAAATGTCTCTCAAGTAATAATTATTTCTTTTGGATTATGTGAGAATATATTTGAATCAGAATTCATGTTTGTTCGTTTAGTCTTTATCGATTTAGTCTACTCTCTACAAGTCCTTATGTCTCTCTGTCTACCACAGCCAGACATTCCTTGTCTCTGTTGAATACATCGTCTCTCTAAATATCTGTCTGCCTGTCTATCTGTTTGTCTGGCTGTCAGTTTGTCTGTCTCACTCTGTCTGTCTGTCTGTCTTTTTCTGCCCCCCCCCTCTCTCTCTGACACCCACAGCCTATCTTTCTGTCTGCCTCCATCTCTAATTGCCTCTCTGTCTCATCAGTCTCTATGTCCATCTCTCTATTTATCAGCCTCTTCCTGTTTCTCTCTATCTGCCTAACCCTGCTGTTGTTTTTGTTGTTTAGTTCCTCATTAGCCTTCACTGAGCAGACATAAGATCAAATGGCTTTAAGCCATGTCTACATCATCCTTTACCCAAACATTCTGTATCTCAGACCACATTACCTAAAGAGCCCCCTTTTGAAAACTCTGTGTGTGTGTGTGTGTTTGCGCGCGCGCGCGCATGCGTGTGTGCGGTACATGGATATGTGTCGCATACATGTAAGAATGTTGTTATGAGGTGAGTGAGGGGTTAATTGATTTGGTCTAAAGAAGATTCTGTCCCTGATACTCTCCCAGGGTCTCATGGAGCACTCAGCCATTTGCATCTTAACTTCACGAGCAAGCTGTTCCATATGTGCTGTATGTGTGTGTTGTGTATATGACATCATTTTCATCATCATCATCATCATCATCATCATCATCTTCATCATTATTTAACATTCACTTTCCATGCTGGCATGAGAAGAATGGTTTGATGGGAAACTGGTGAATTGCAGGGCTGTGTTGGGCTCCAGTGTCATCTTTGGCATGGTTTCTATGGTTGGGCGCCCTTCCTTATGCCAACCTCTTTACAGAGGGTAACTGGATGCTTTTTTCCATACCTCTAGCACTAAGTAAGGTTGCCATGTAACTTACAAGACAAAAGAACAGGGGGAAAAAAGAAGAAGGACAAAGCTTCCATTACAAAAGGGAAGTATTTGGCAGGGGAAGGTGGAGGTAGGTGGTTGTATGCCAGGTGTTGAAAGAGGGAGGGACAAGCACCGGTATCTTGTTATAGAGAAGATGAAGGAGACAAGAAGATGGTAAAGCAAACTCTCAAGGAACAAGAAAGTGAACATAAGAGACTCAAGGACAATGGTTCATGGAAGGGAATGAGAGAGTGGACGCTTTCATATAAAATATCAATATATATTGTGTATGTGTTGTATGTATGTTTATATCATTATTCAAGTTTATTTCAAGATTTCTTACCAATAGAGAAAGAGCCAGTTTCTAACCGAGATGATATTGTTATTCTGCAGCAGTCTCACAGTTTTGAGAAACACCACCACAACCACCTCCACCAACACCGTTGTCACCATCACCACTACTCTCCCCACTACCCACTGCTGCTACTCCCCATCACCACCACTAACCCTACTTCCCTACCAAACTACTATTACTACTACCACTACCACTACTTCTGAAAAGTTAATGTCACTTCCATTGCAGTTTTGAGTGTTACCAGCCTACAATGTTTTCAGTGTTCCAGCTCAGCTCCTGGTTCCAAATGTGAAACGGGCGTCAAGGAATTTGCCAAGTACAATCATTCTAAATTTGCACAAAACTGTTCTGACTTCAATTTTAAAGGCAAAGTTTTCTGTGCCATTGAAACCGAATATATCAATAGTAAGAAAGATTTCTTTTTTTCAAGCCTGTTTGTTGCTGTTGTTATTGTTGTTGTTAGGTAAGAGAGCAATGCATGCCATCAAGGGGAATCTGGAGTACAAATATCTGAAGCCCAAAATACCCACCATGACTACCAGTCTGATAAGAGTACACCCAGCACATGCATCCCAACCATATGTGCATGACATGGTGATCTCATATCAAGATAGATAGCACATGACCTTGCAGGTGGGGCCCAGTTGGAATCTTCTTCAGGTTGAGTAGTGAATCATACTCTAAAGGTCCCTGAAAAAGGGCTGTTTAAGGATGATGAATGAAACACCCATGTTTCCAAGGGTAAATTATTCAAACCCCAAAGAATCCCTCTCAATGCATGGCTATGACACCCCCCCCCCCACTATTCATGCTCGCACATATCGTCAGCCACTAAGGAACATGTTCAACTCATTAAGGTGAAGCAACTGACATGTAAATCAGAATATTTGTTGTAATCATCATCATCATCATCATCATTAATATTATCATTATCATTATTATTATTAAGGCAGTGATCTGGCAGAATCATTAGCACATCAGGCACTACATTGAGGGTTCAAATTCTGCTGAGGTCAACTTTACCTTTCATCCTTTTGAGGTCAATAAATTAAATACCTGTGAAATACTGGAGTTGGTGTAATCTGCTAGTCTCCTCCCCATAAATTTCAGGCCTTGTGCATATAGTAGAAAGGTTTATTATCATTATTATTATTATTATTATTATTATTATTATTATTATTATCATTATCATTATTATTAATATGAGCGAGATCGTTGCCAGTGCCCCTGGACTGGCTTGTGCGGGTGGCACATAAAAGACACCATTTCGAGCGTGGCCGTTTTCGTGCGGGTGACACGTAAAAGCACCCACTACACTCTCTGAGTGGTTGGCGTTAGGAAGGGCATCCAGCTGTAGAAACTCTGCCAAATCAGACTGGAGCCTGGTGTTGCCATCCGGTTTCACCAGTCCTCAGTCAAATCGTCCAACCCATGCTAGCATGGAAAGCGGACGTTAAACGATGATGATGATGATGATGATGATGATACTTCCGGTTGGAAGGTTAGAACAGCAATGGAAGCTTGACAGGTATTTTTGTTATCAAAACTACTGTTTTTGTTGATTTACACTTTCATTTGCATTTCATTTTATCAGTCCTGAAGGGATCAAAAGCTGAGTCAACGACGGTGGAATTTGAACTCAGAACACAGTGACCTGGAGAAAGTACTGCAATGTATTTTGTGAAACGCTTTGATTACTCAAGTAATAAATTGACCACAAATGGGAAGGAGATCACCGTGACTGTCTAGGAGAGGTAGAGAATGAGGTGCAAGGAAAAAGGGGACAAGAGAGATGGAGTTTAAATGAGAGGCTATTAGACCATAGAAATTGTTACCTGGCTAAAGATCAAACACTAAATGGCAATATGGATGAGTGACCCTAATGACCACAAGTGGTTTGGCATTACTAATGACCACAGATTCATCCTCAATATAATATTGATTTCAAATTTTTCCACAAGGCCAGCAATTTCAGGGGAGAAGGTAAGTTGATTACATCAACCCCATTGCTCATCTTGTACTTAGTTTATTGATCCCAAAAAGGTGGAAGGCAGAGTTAACCTCAGCAAAATTTGAACTCAGAACATAAAGACAGACAAGTATTTTACCTGGATTCTGCCAGCTTGCCAACCTCATTCACAGTAATGATTGTGAACTAACAATTCCTTGTAATTAACAAAAATTATAATTAACTTATCAACACTTTTAAAACATTCTTCTTTTTTTTATCTCTTAGGTAAGAGTTCATATTTGATTAGGGAATGTTCAGATGGAGAAACTTTCACCTTCAATAGGAACTTGGATAATTTCCAGAAATTAAAATACCTTAATCCTGAAAAAAACACAACACTATGTACCTATCGCAATGGCATATTGTGTTTGACAACATGTGAAACAGATTTTTGCAATGGTCCTCAAAGTATGGCTGTGATACATTCACACATACCTGCATTGGTCATTACCTTAGCAATAGGCGTTTTGGCTTTGTTGCCGTCATACTAAAGGAAAATATTCAAATTAATTTGATTTTTTTTTTTTAATATTTTTTACATATTGAACTTATTTTATGCATGACTTTTGGTCTACCCTGTACACGCATGTGTGTGTATGCATCATCTGCTTCGTTTGATGCTTTATGTCTGCTTTCCATGCTGGTATGAGTTGGAGGGTTCGATATGAGCCAACAGGTTTTGGAAACCATGTCTTATTCCAACATCTTAGTTTTGGCATGTTTCTATGGCTACATGACCGACTTAACACTGAAAATTATACATATATACATACATACATATGTACTCATACACATTTACATAGATGTTTATATATGTGTCGATACATATACATGTTTGTCAACTGGTAATCTCTTAACCAAAAATTAAAATACCTTAATCCGGAAAAAAACACAACACTATGTACCTTTTACAATGGCGTATTGTGTTTGACAACATGTGAAACAGATTTTTGCAATGGTCCTCTAAGTATGGCTGTGATACATTCACACATACCTGCATTGGTCATTACCTTAGCAATAGGCGTTTTGGCTTTGTTGCCGTCATACTAAAGGAAAATATTCAAATTAATTTGATCTTTTTTTTTAAATATTTTTTACATTTTTTGTTGTTGTTTCTGAGGTTTTTTTTTTTCTGAGCCATTGTGAATAATGCAGCAGCATTTATCAAGATTGCAGTTATATGTGATGTCTGTTAGCAGCAACCGATTCATATGAGAGTGTCGTGTCTGTTAGCAACAACTTGTATTCTGTAAATTAGCAACAACTGGAGATGGTGTAAGGTTGTGGGGAAGGAAAGCGAGTCACAGCACTCATTCATAATGAGCACTCATTCAGCCCCATCTCAAAATGGAAATGTATGATGGGGCTGGGTAGGATTTTAGGGGTCCAAGAGTGAGTCACAGCGCTTACTCAAAACGCATTTTGAATACAGACACTATTGAAATATACTAATTTTATTGATATTGTAAAAAGAAATATGTAAACAACTAGTAATACTGTAATATATATATATATATATCTAAGATTTTCTAACAAAAGTAAAAATAAACTGGTGGCATCCCATATTAAGAATATATATGTCATATGAAAGATTCACAGTATGGTTGAAAACTTTTACTCACTAAACAGACAATGTTGGAATTTATACAAATAGTAACCTATTGAACCTAATTTCTGTTCTTCACCATATTGTTACAGTGAACTACATACATATCATATTTATATATATATATATATATATATATGCATACAAGTGCGTGTAAGTAAAAATTAAAATTTAAACTTTGCATGTTGGGTATGTCTCTTCACTAGTAGTAAGCAGACAAAGCATGTTCCTAACACCAACCACTCAGCAGAATAGACTTTTTACTTTGGTGGAAGATTTTAATTCAGAACTTTTGAAAACAAGACATTTGTACTACAGAGCCAGAGGTGGTTTCAGCTGGGTTGGTATCAAAAGGGTTGATGACCACTATAGTTCAATATGTAAATAAAACCATTTTTAACTGATATAAAACGTTTTTTATTATGGTCCAAATTTGCAAATTTCCTTTCTCACTTTCTCTCTCTCCTTCACTCTATGTGCATGTCGTGTGTGTGTGTTTGTATATGTGTCTATGTGCCTGTACTCACATGAGTGCATGTGTGAGTATTTTTTTTTTTTTACCACGGTTAAGATATAAACAAGAGTGAGAAAAGTGAAAAACAAAAACACAGCTTTGGAACAAAATACCTTGTGGTATTTGTCTTGCCTGAAATCTACAGACGATCCCTTGAGACTCTCACCAACATCAAATGCAGTCAACCAGAGATTGATCCATGGGGAAACCCATGACTATCAACACAAACTGTGATAAAAATAAAACAATATTATCAGAATTAAAAACAAATGAGTTGATCTTATTGTTGTTGCTACTGCTGCTGTTTTTCTTTTGTTGTTGTTGTGGTTGTTGTTGTTGCTGTTGTGGTTGTCATTGTTTTCGTTGTTTAGCTCCAACCAGTTGAAACTGAGCAGATCTCTTCCTGTCAGGAACATTCTGTTGCCACTACAGGTGATCGAACCCAGGCGCACAAGTGTAAGAATAAGAAAATGTATGGAGTTCCTGGCAGTAGATGCCAAATGGAAAAAAATATTAAATGTGTAACAAAGTAAAAACAAAAAAAAAATTCAAAAATGGGAGGTGGAGTGATATAAAAAGTATTGCTATTAAAAGAAATAAAATGACACTCGTTAAGAAAAAAAGAAAAACTTAAAAGGGAGATGTTGTGGAGATAATAGTAATAATAATGGTGTACCCCCTCCTACGTGATGGGTCAATATAAATAAGATGACATCGGTCAGTATAAAGAGAAAGTACATAGCAGATGGTCGTAAACTGTCATGGTGTTACTTATCTTACTAACTATACTGCTATACCAGAGTAGGCATTATAACAGTCTGACATAAGGATTACAACAGTTGGATGAATAAAGATATATAGATATATGGACATAATATACACGTATGTATACGTGCATGTGTGTGTGTATGTATGTATGTGCATATGTATGCAAACCAAATCCAAAAATGTGGGCCTCACCGAGGCGATGACTACGGACCGAGACCTTTGGAAATGGGCTGTGCGTGAGAAGACCCGGCAAGTCAAGTAAGATCGTTGCCAGTGCCCCTGGACTGGTTCTTGTGCGGGTGGCACATGAGATGCACCATTTTGAGCGTGGCCGTTGCCAGTACCGCCTGACTGGCTCCTGTAGGATTTTCGAGCGAGATCGTTGCCAGTGCCCCTGGACTGGCTTGTGCGGGTGGCACATAAAAGACACCATTTCGAGCGTGGCCGTTTTCGTGCGGGTGACACGTAAAAGCACCCACTACACTCTCTGAGTGGTTGGCGTTAGGAAGGGCATCCAGCTGTAGAAACTCTGCCAAATCAGACTGGAGCCTGGTGTTGCCATCCGGTTTCACCAGTCCTCAGTCAAATCGTCCAACCCATGCTAGCATGGAAAGCGGACGTTAAACGAACGATGAACGATATATATATATACCTCGTCGACGAGTGACAGGGACCTTCTCTTTGTGGCTGGAGACTTCAACGGTCATGTCGGACGTCGTGCTGGGGGCTTCCATGGCATACATGGAGGCTATGGCTTCGGTTCCCGCAACGAGGAGGGAACCAGACTGCTGGAGTTCTGTGATGCAACCAATCTTATAGTCTGCAATACCAACTTCAGGAAACCTGCCAGTCACCTAGTCACCTACCGCTCCGGCAGACACTCTAGCCAAATCGACTACATCCTCGCCAGAAATAGGGAAAGAGGGCGGCTTATAAATGCCAAAACCTACCCTGGCGAAGAATGTACCCCACAACATAGATTAGTAGTTAGCGACTTTGGGATCAAGGCAAAATGGGTGCCCAAAATTAGACAGGCTTGGAGAAGAAGGGTGTGGAAGCTTAAAGACCCTGCAAACGGACAGAGACTTAGAGACAAGCTACTTGAAGCATTTAACGAAATAGAAGGGGATATAGCATCATACAACGTGGAAGACAATTGGAGATTTCTGCGGGACAACCTGTTGAAAGCCACCGACCAGATTTGTGGGTGGTGTAAGGTCCCCTCCCAACCCAGAGTAACGTGGTGGTGGAACAAGGAGGTAGACAGGGCTATTAGACAAAAGAAACAAGCTTGGAAGGACTGGAAGAACGGTGGTAGCAGGGAATTGTACCAATGTGCCAGAAGGGAGGCTAGGCGACAGGTTTATTTAGCCAGAGGGGAAGCAGATAAGGAAAGATTTGCCAATGTTCTGCGCCGTGAGGACCAAAGACTCGAGGTATTTCGGGTTGCAAGACAGTGTAGGAGAGAGAATAGTGATGTTGTAGGAGAGAAATGTGTTCGCATGGATGATGGTACGCTTGCATTAAATGAGGATGCAAAGAAAGAGGTCTGGAGATGCCACTACGATAGATTGCTTAATAAAGAGAATGAATGGGAGAAAGAGAGCCTGCCTTATGTCGACCCAATAGAGGGACCAGCTATCCGAGTTGATAGTACCAGGGTAGATAAAGCAATTAAGAGTATGAAGACCGGGAAAGCCCCCGGCCCATCAGGAATCACTGCAGAGATGCTCAAAATATCTGGCAGTGTTGGCTATAGCCTAGTCACCCGTATTACGAACCAGGTGATACACGAAGGAGTCATACCCTATGACTGGTGTAGCAGCATCATAGTCAACTGCTACAAAGGTAAAGGGGACGCTTTAGATACAAATAATTACAGAGGCATCAAGCTGTTAGATCAGGTTATGAAAGTTACAGAGAGGGTCATAGCCCAACTAATTAGGGAGCGAATCAATTTAGATGAGATGCAGTTTGGGTTCGTGCCAGGTAAAAGCACTACTGATGCCTTATTTCTAGTGAGACAGTTGCAAGAGAAATACCTAGCCAAGGATAAACCTCTGTACCTGGCTTTCGTTGACATGGAGAAAGCCTTTGACAGGGTCCCCCGATCCCTTATCTGGTGGTCAATGAGGAAACTTGGGATAGAAGAATGGCTAGTGAGAGCTGTGCGAGCCATGTACAGAGATGCGGCCAGTAAGGTGAGGGTTGGAAATGAGTACAGCAATGAATTCCGGGTAGAGGTAGGGGTCCACCAAGGTTCCGTCCTCAGCCCCCTATTATTTACCATAGTCCTCCAGGCAATCACAGAGGAGTTCAAGACAGGTTGCCCCTGGGAGCTCCTCTATGCTGATGACCTTGCCCTAATTGCGGAGTCACTATCAGAACTAGAGGAGAAGTTTCAGGTGTGGAAGCAAGGTCTAGAATTGAAGGGCCTTAGAGTCAACCTAGCTAAAACCAAAATCCTAATAAGTAGGAAGGTAGATAAAACACAAACCCCTTCAGGTAGATGGCCCTGCTCAGTATGTAGAAAAGGAGTAGGTAGTAACTCTATAAGATGTACCCGGTGCAAGCTATGGACACATAAGAGGTGCAGCAACATCAAAGGCAGGTTAACTAGCAAGTTAGTTTTTGTTTGTGGCAGATGTTCAGGTGCAATAAAGACTGCAAACAAACAGGAAACAACTTCTATCTCATTCCAGGGTGAAAAACTAGAGGTAGTCGATAGCTTCCGCTATCTGGGCGACCAAGTTAGTAGTGGGGGTGGGTGCGCTGAAAGTGTAGCTGCTAGAATAAGAATAGCCTGGGCAAAGTTTAGAGAGCTCTTACCCCTGCTGGCGACAAAGGGACTCTCACTCAGAGTAAAAGGCAGACTGTATGACGCATGCGTACGAACAACCATGCTACATGGCAGTGAAACATGGGCTGTAACTGCTGAGGACATACGTAACCTCGCAAGGAATGAAGCCAGTATGCTCCGTTGGATGTGTAATGTCAATGTGAATACCCGTCAGAGTGTAAGTATCTTGAGAGAAAAGCTGAACATTAGAAGCATCAGTTGTGGCGTGCAAGAGAGACGATTGCGCTGGTATGGACATGTGGTGAGAATGGAGGAGGATAGCTGCGTGAAAAAGTGCCACACCCTAACAGTTGAGGGAACCCGTGGAAGAGGTAGGCCCAGGAAGACCTGGGCTGAGGTGGTGAGGCAAGACCTTCGTACATTGGGCCTCACCGAGGCGATGACTACGGACCGAGACCTTTGGAAATGGGCTGTGCGTGAGAAGACCCGGCAAGCCAAGTAAGATCGTTGCCAGTGCCCCTGGACTGGTTCTTGTGCGGGTGGCACATGAGATGCACCATTTTGAGCGTGGCCGTTGCCAGTACCGCCTGACTGGCTCCTGTAGGATTTTCGAGCGAGATCGTTGCCAGTGCCCCTGGACTGGCTTGTGCGGGTGGCACATAAAAGACACCATTTCGAGCGTGGCCGTTTTCGTGCGGGTGACACGTAAAAGCACCCACTACACTCTCTGAGTGGTTGGCGTTAGGAAGGGCATCCAGCTGTAGAAACTCTGCCAAATCAGACTGGAGCCTGGTGTTGCCATCCGGTTTCACCAGTCCTCAGTCAAATCGTCCAACCCATGCTAGCATGGAAAGCGGACGTTAAACGATGATGATGATGATGATGATATATATATATATATATATAGCGAGATCGTTGCCAGTGCCACTGGACTGGATCTTGTGCGGGTGACACGTAAAAGCACCCACTACACTCTCTGAGTGGTTGGCGTTAGGAAGGGCATCCAGCTGTAGAAACTCTGCCAAATCAGATTGGAGCCTCGTGTAGCCATCTGGTTTCACCAGTCCTCAGTCAAATCGTCCAACCCATGCTAGCATGGAAAGCGGACGTTAAACAATGATGATGATGATGATGATATATATATATATATATATATATATATATATATATATATATGTATGTATGTATGTATGTACGTATGTAGGTGCAGGTATGGCTGTGTGGTTAAGAAGCTTGGTTTGCAAGCACATGGTTTCAGGTTCAATCCCACTGTAGAGTACATTGAGAAAGTATCTTCTCCTATGGCCAAATGCCAATCAATACCTTATGAGTGAATTTGTTCAATGGAAACTATATGTAAAGTCATAATGTATAAGTGTGTGTGCATGTATATCTGTTTGTGTGTATGTGTATGTGATATGTGTGTGTGTGGGTGTGTGGGGGGGGTGCATGTATGCATGTGTATGTAGTATATGTGTGTGTGTGTGGAGGTATTTATGTGTATGCGGTATATGTGTGTGTGTATGTGTTTGTGTGTGTGTGTGTGTGTGTGTGTGTGTGCATATCTGTATGGAGATGGGGGTATATGAGGTGAGGGGGCGAGTTTTTGTGCTTTTTTCCCCTCACCAACATTTGATAATCAATGTTAGTTTGCTTGCATCACTGTAACTTAGCAATTTGGCAAAAGAGACTGATAGAATAAAACAAAAAATCAAGTTCTGGATTCAATTTCTTCAACTAAAAACCCTTCAAATCAGTGCCCCAGCTTGGCCTCAGTCAAATAACTGAAACAAGCAACAACAAAAAAACAAGTGACAGATAAAACATGATATATCACTCTTACGCTATAGCTTTATCTTCAGCTTTGTAATTATTATCCAGTCATGATGATGATGATGATGATGATGACGACAGAGTACTTATCAATATTCAAACCTATTTCAAGTCACCAGCAGGCTCAGAGGGGGTGAGTACAATCAAATGAACAGTCAAGACTGTTGATAAGAAATAGACCTGATCCAAAGGTGAGAGGAACATAACATTTATGAGTTACAGTAACAATGGTTCCTGTTTGGTCTGTTCTCTTTACCTTTCTTCTAACAGGTAACTGTGAACTTTATTGCTTCTCTTCACAATTCAGTAATGTAATACATGTATATGTTCGTTAATTTCTCAATTACTCTCTTAAATATCTTTCTTAATTAAATGGATCCACATTTCTCTTCTATATAATTTCATTACACTTTTAAAAATTTATTTTTATTGTAAACTAATAATAATAATAATAATAATAATAATAATAATAATAATAATAATAATAATAATCCTTTCAACTCCAAGGGGATGGGGAAAGTTAATCACATTGATCCCAGTATTTTGACTGCTACATAATTTATCGACCCCAAAAGGATAAAAGGCAAAGTTGACCTTGGTGGAATTTGAATTATAATGATAATAATAATAATAATAATAATAATAATAATAATAATAATAATAATAATGGTGATGATGATGGTTGATCCTGTCGATTTTGATGTACGAGTTTTTGAAGGCAAGGATTTAAAGTTAAAGAGAGTATTATTAAAGCTGCAAAAACATCACAAAGCTATCACAGAAAACTGCTACTCAGAGTTTCATGTTAATTCTTGATCACAAGGGCCCAGCGAACAGAAATATGCAAATCTGAGTTACAGTTTTTTTGTGATATCTTTGTGGTATTTTTGCTGGTTTAATAATAAAGCATATTACTCTACTTCCAGTATTCTAGTATTATTTTTTGCTCCCCTTGTTTCACCTTTATGTACTTTAAGGCCATGAACTTTGCAGCAATTCTTGTAGGTACTGAATTTGTTGACTATATTAACAGATTGGCTGATTATTTCAATGAGATTTGTTATATATATACATATATATATATATATATATATATATATATATATATACATACATATATATATATATATATATATATATATATATATATATATATATATATATATATATATATATATATATATAAGGGACAAAATCCAAAATTACAGGTAAAAACTCAATTAAAATCAATTTATAAAAAATTAAAGTTAAATTGAGGTTTATAGATAAAATATATAAAATATATAGTTTTAGGGAAAATAACCAAGTTTCAAGAACTCATCGATGAAAATCCACTATCACATATAGAAAAATTAATAATTAAAAGCACAATAAATGAGTATAATATAAAACAAAGTAAATATTATAAGATAAAGATTATATATATATATATATATAATATATATATATATATATATATATATATATATATATATACATACATATAGATATATACATATATACATACATATATAAAGTAACAAACTGAGGAAAAGAAATCCTTCAAAGGAGTGTATTAAGCATCCAATTCAATGGTACGTTAGTTGAATACCATATAAATATTGGTATAATGCAATGACAAAGGTAAATTAAACAGAGAGATACTCTTGACAATTCAATTTATTTATATTATAATATTACATGATATACTTTGATATAATATAATATCATATAACATAAACAATTATTTTTAAAAAACCCATAAAAGGCCAACAAATTGTTTTAACTCATATACATATTCTGATATACGTATATATAAGGGAACTTATTGGGTATGTATATCAGAAAATGTATATAGGTCAAAAGAATTTGTTGGCCTTTTATGTTTTTTTTAATAATTGTTTATGTTATATATTATGTTATATATCAATGTATATCATGTAATATAATATAAATAAATTATTGGATTGTCAATAGTATCTCTCTATTTATCTTTGTAATTACGTACATATATACATATAAACTACACACACACATATATATATTATAGATATATTCATTTATATATATATATATATATATATATATATATATATATATATATACACACATACACAGCTGTGGGTGTGTGATAAGAAGCTTGCTTCCCCACCACATTGTTTCAGGCTCAGTCCCACTGTGTAGCACCTTAGGCAAGTGTCTTCTACTACAGGCTTGGTCGACCAAATCCTTGTGAATGGATTTGGTAGACGGAAACTGAAAAAGGCCTGTTGTATATGTATAAATCTCTGTGTGTATATCTCTGCGTCTGTGTTTGTCCCCACCATCATTGCATGACAACCGATGTTGGTGTGTTTACGTCCCTGTAACTTAATGCTACTCCACTAGCAATGTGCACCAAAGAACGAAGAGCAGTGACCCGAGAGATGGTAATGATGAACCGGTTCACCACTACCATCTCTCAAGCTTGCTGAATATTCTCATCAGTGGCAGAGGTTGTCCAGCATCCTGCTCCTTCTTAGTGCATCATGCTTGTCCGACCACTTTTAAACTTCTCAATCCACTCATATACACTTCTACGCAGTTGCGCACTGTCCTCGTATTGTGCTAAAAGCCTTTGATGAATTTCAGCACCTGACACACCTTTTCTAAATGCATTCAAACTTTTATTCATTTTCTACAATTAATAATAGTTCCCTTCGTTACTCTGGCTGTTCTGGTGGTGGATATAACAATAGTAACAATCTTTCCTGGGAGGTTATTTTCCAGGACTCCTTGTGTTTGACAGTATTATTTTCAGCACAAAATACCTTAATGACATTCAATAATATCCTGTTATCCATGAATATGCTGACATCTGAATGAGTTGTCAAATCAAACATTGATTTTTTTGATGTGAGACAATTACTCCACATGAAGACACATGGTCCAGTGATTAGGGCATTGCACAGATGATTGCAAGATCGTAGTTTCGATTCTTGGACTGGGTGGTGTATTGTGTTCTTGAGTAAAACAATTTATTTAATGGTTTTTCAATCCACATAGCTGTAAACGAGTAACCCTGCAACAGACTGGCATCCTGTTCAGGGAGAATGCTGTGACCTTGGTCCCTTATATACCATGGAGACTGGATAACCAGCCTTATGAGTCCTAGGGCTTGAGGCAGTAGTATCCAAAATGATAGATTACTCTGCCACAGTTTTTATTTCTTCATAGCTTCAAGTTTATCTTGTTACCCTTTAAGGTTTGTAGAAGCTTCTAGAAGCCACTCCCAAATAACATGCTCTCTTTGAAACCATCACAGTCTATGAGGATTTCAAGGGGGCATGTCATTTGGTGCTGACTGATACAGAATTACAGAGGCTTTGAGTGCTTTCTAAGTCTATTATGGGATAGATGGACATAATAACAATGGACAAAGTGGATGAGCTAAGAACTCTCTTTTGTTCTTGTTGCTAAACCTCTATGGACAACACCACTCATGTTTTCTGCACCACTGAAACATTGTCCGCAAGTTTTGGCTTCAGCGTCCTGAGTATATTTTTGACCAATTCATATAGTTGATGGTAGAGCATAAAACCTGTTGAAAGATTCCTTGATTTCTCCTGCAGTGATAAACTTGAGATACATCATACACTCGACCCTATGACATCTGACATTTCATCAACTATAATAGAATATCACACAGTGCATTTTATCACATCATTTGCATTACTCCCTAAAATAATACCAACCAAGTCCACTGTGTATGTGTACCTTACATACCATTTTGTGTTTCTCCTGACCAAAGAATATCCTTGGATAAAGTTTCTAGACATTTTAAGATATTGTAATTAATATAATGAAACTTCACCTAAGTAATTATGATTTTCTACTTTGTTAAGTTGTGAACTACAGTGTTTTGATTATAATCTTCATCTACTCCTTGTTCTGCACTACTTGCTGCCTTTATACAGTACTCAATTGATCTAACACATACATTTTGTTTTGTTTTTTTTTGTTTGCTCAATAGTCTATTCACGTCATTATAGCTAACTGATGACAAGAATATTTGGCATGTTTTATAAGTAGGTTTGTATTTTTCCATTTCACAAAAGCAAAAGTATTGTCATGCATGAATATTTTATATAACACAAAGTTTGATACTAATTAATGTAATTGGTAAAGGTACAGTTTAACCCTTTGGCTACTATATTTCTGCGGAAATACATTGCTTTTGTTTCTATCAATATTGAAAATAATGAAGAATTTTTATAAGATAAACTTGTCATTATTAAGCTGGTGTTTGGAACATGAATTAACATGAAAATGTTTTAATTTAGATCACTTGAAGACAGAAAGTTTATATATATACATATGTATATATATAAAATTTATTAATGAGGGTAGAAATTGATATTAATCAATTAAAACCAGTGGTCTAGCATATTAAAAAAAAATCCGAAGATTAAAATCATATTACATACAAAAATAAGAGGAATGACCAGCAAATGTGGACTCCTATATGCTAGAAATAGATGCCGAATCATCTAACCACGAAAAAAATCACGAAAATCTAAACATGAAAAAAATATGTTCTCAGTAAAAAATTTAGCGACACAACAGAGAACATTTTTTACTGAGAACATATTTTTATCGTGGTTAGATGATTCGGCATCTATTTCTAGCATATAAGAGTCCACATTTGCTGGTCATTCCTCTTATTTTTGTATGTATATATATATATATATATATATATATATATATATATACCCCTGCTGGCAACAAAGGGACTCTCACTCAGAGTAAAAGGCAGACTGTATGACGCATGCGTACGAACAGCCATGCTACATGGCAGTGAAACATGGGCTGTAACTGCTGAGGACATACGTAAGCTCGCAAGGAATGAAGCCAGTATGCTCCATTGGATGTGTAATGTCAATGTGAATACCCGTCAGAGTGTAAGTATCTTGAGAGAAAAGCTGAACATTAGAAGCATCAGTTGTGGTGTGCAAGAGAGACGATTGCGCTGGTATGGACATGTGGTGAGAATGGATGAGGATAGCTGCATGAAAAAGTGCCACACCCTAACAGTTGAGGGAACCCGTGGAAGAGGTAGGCCCAGGAAGACCTGGGCTGAGGTGGTGAGGCAAGACCTTCGTACATTGGGCCTCACCGAGGCGATGACTACTGACCGAGACCTTTGGAAATGTGGTGTGCGTGAGAAGACCCGGCAAGCCAAGTAAGATCGTTGCCAGTGCCCCTGGACTGGTTCTTGTGCGGGTGGCACATGAGATGCACCATTTTGAGCGTGGCCGTTGCCAGTACCGCCTGACTGGCTCCCGTAGGATTTTCGAGCGAGATCGTTGCCAGTGCCCCTGGACTGGCTTGTGCGGGTGGCACATAAAAGACACCATTTCGAGCGTGGCCGTTTTCATGCGGGTGACACGTAAAAGCACCCACTACACTCTCTGAGTGGTTGGCGTTAGGAAGGGCATCCAGCTGTAGAAACTCTGCCAAATTAGACTGGAGCCTGGTGTTGCCATCCGGTTTCACCAGTCCTCAGTCAAATCGTCCAACCCATGCTAGCATGGAAAGCGGACGTTAAACGATGATGATGATGATGATGATGATATATATATATACGTATGTATGCCTGAGTATCACCTTATAGCCTCATTGGAGCTTCAAACATGAAGCTCCAATGAAGCTATAAGGAAGGTAATATTCAAGCATTCAGCTACAAGTGCATTGCAATATACATACACACACACACACACACACATATATATATGTGTGTGCATACATACATATATAACTTCATACACTTACATAAAAGCCTTTCGCTTAATCTTCACTTTGTTAACAAAAGCCTCATTGCTTACTGGTTTCTATTGGTACAACTTACTGGTTCACTGCATTTCTAAGGACTGGGAGTGACAAAAGAAATGCCACTGGTTCGTTTCCTTTCTTTCTCTCTCTTCTCAATATTTACTCTGTTTGCTGACATACAATAAAACGTATATACACACATTCATACACAAATACATACATGCATATATACATATACAAATATATAAATGCATGAGTGTATATGTCTGTGTGTGTGTTTGTGTGTGTGTTCTTTTATTCTTTTATTTGTTTCAGTCATTTGACTGCGGCCATGCTGGAGCATCACCTTTAATTGAAGAAATTGACCCCAGGATTTATTCTTTGTAAACCAAGTACTTATTCTATTGGACTCTTTTTGCCAAATTGCTAAGTTATGAGGACGTAAACACACCAACATCGGTTTTCAAGCAATGGGGGTGGGTACAAACACAGACACACAAACAAAGGCTTCTTTCAGTTTCCGTCTACCAAATCCACTCTCAAGGTTTTTATCGGCCCAAGTCTGTAGAAGAAGACACTTGCCTGAGGTGCCACGCAGTGGGACTGAACCCAGAATCATGTGGTTAGAAAGCAAGCTTCTTACCAAACAACCACACCTGCAATATACATATACATATATATATATATATATATATATATATATATATATATATATATATATATATATATATATATATATACATACATACATACATACATACATACATACATACATACATACATACATATATATATATATATATATATATATATAATCATCGTTGTCGTTTAACGTCCGCTCTTTATGCTGGCATGGGTTGAACAGTTTGACTGGCAAGCCAGAAGGCTGCACCAGTCTTAGTCTATTTAGAACTACATTATCCAATGCGTTCTTGTTTAAAATGGTAGAATGTAATTTTGAGAGAGATTTGGGTATTTTCAGAACATTAAACAATCAATTATAGATTTCTCTGCCTCTCATTGGCTCACGCACTGGATATTGTCACCAAACAGACATTCTTCCCAATCTGGGGAAACTAGATAACAAATTTGGACATTAACCTTTCAGCTTAACAGATAACAAAAATATGTGTACCAACAAGATAGTTCATGATCGAAAGCCAAACTTTTGGTTTTGTTGCTAAGTTGCAGATAAGAATTTTGCTTACAGCATACATCAATGTGTGTGTGTGTGTGTGTGTGTGTGTGTGTGTGTGTGAGAAGCCATGAGAGCCAGTGCCTAATACTACGTCAGGACCATATTATTATTATTTTTGTTCCTCTCAATTTTACTTTCAGTTTCAACCAGCAATGGTCTGTCCTGCTACAGTTGTGAAGGAACCAAACCTTTTTCAAAATGTGAATCAGACATAAGGGAATACCGATTGGGAATAAATTCAAAATTTGCAGTAAACTGTTCAAAATATTCACACATGAAAAAGCCATACTGTGCAATTGAAAGATACATGAAAAATGGTAAGTTGTTTATATATATCCACTAGATGCAACAACAGTAGTTTTGTAACCACATTTAATTCTGCTGACTTCAGACTGTCTGACTGACAACATGTGCCACACTTACTGTGTTTTCCTATATACAAGTTAAAAGTTTTCAGACCATAATTTACAGCCAGACAAGGTAGACCAACTTTACACCAAGATGATTTTGGTGGAGCAAACATTCCATGTGAAATGCTGCAGAATTTGGAAAAATTGTGACAATGTTTGAATGTTCACACTACATGTGTACACAACATACTACAAGATACATTTTGAATTTTGGGGGAGGAGTCCAGTCGATTAGATCAACCCAAGTACGCAACTGGTACTTAATTTATCAACCCTGAAAGAATGAAAGACAAAGTCGACCTCAGCGGAATTTGAACTCAGAACATAAAGACAGATGAATAATTATAATAATGCAGTACCAGGCAGTGGCTCTCATGGCTTTTGATCTTAACTGATTGGAAGTGTTATCATGTACATTGTTTTGTCTTGGTATAAAAGATGGGCTACAGCAAATATTCTGCTCAATACCACAGATTTGCTTGTCAGTTGTTTGACCTTAACCAGTTGAGCATGACCCTTGGTGGCTGACAATATGTGCATGTCTGATCATGAGAAGAAGTAGTGGGGGAGCATCATAGCCATGTGTTGAGAGGAATTCTTTGGAGTTTGAATAATTCACCTCTGGAAACATGGGTGTTTCATTCATCATCCTTAAACAATCCTTCTTCAGGAATCTTTTGAGTGGGATGGGCTACTCGACCTGAAGAAAATTCTAACTGTGCCCCACCTGCGAGGTCATGCGCTGTTTATCTTGATATTAGATCACCATGTCGCGCACATATGGTTGTGATGCTTGTGCCTGGTGTACCCTTATCAGACGGGTAGTCATGATGGGTATACTGGGCTTCGTATTTTACCCCAGTGTCACTTTGATGGCATGCACTGCTCTCTCACTCAGTAACAACAATAATAATAATAATAATAATAAATTCTAACTTAGAGACAAGATAAGTAATTTGGTAGAGGAGAGTGTTAAGTCATTTAAATTGACCCCAGTATTTGACTGGTACTTTTGTTTTATCAACCCCATATCTATGAATGGCAAATTTGACCTCAGCTAGGTTTGTGCTAAGATTGTAAAGAATTGTAACTAAATAATATATGGAATTTTATCCAATGATTCTACCACAATAACAACAATAACAATCCAAATTTAAATGAAAATTCAATAAAAATTACTAAAAGTTAAATTTGAATTTTTAAAACAAATTTAATGAATTTTAACCAAATTTATCTATTTTTATTTTTACTTATTTTTATTTATTTTGAATTGATATTTTTTTTATTTTATGTTGAATGAAATTTTTCAACCAGTAACCCTTAAGTTTTAGCAACAAAACCTAACAGAAGTGAACTTAGCCAGCAAAATATATTGATTATTATTCTCCTTCATCATCATCTAATATTTAATAACCATTGCTAATTTAACTCATAAAACATTTCTTATTTAATCATCCCTTTATTACTTAAACTAGTCTTCTCCAGCCCAAATACTTGTTTTATGTTCAAGCCAGCCAGATCCAGCCTCTCACTTATCCTACAATGTCATTCTAAAAATAAACAATTACATCATTGAAATCTCAAAGCTATAAGATAATGCATGATTAATTAAAAACAATGTGAATAAAGAAACAATACATTTGACAGAGTAATAAGAATGCTACCAGGTTAAAAAAGGATTTATTTCCAATAAACTTAGATATGCAAAGATGTTACATGAAGGTTTCCTTCTTTTGGGTTTTGCAGTAAAAACTTAAGGTTTCCCTTCCTCTTCTCACAGTTGTTTATTTTCTCTTCAGGGCAAGTACAAGCTATTATTAGGGACTGTAATGATAAGATATTCTCATTCTCCATGGAACATCCACCATACAAAAAACTTGAAACTGTTAATGGGGATTACAACATTTCCGTGTGCTCTTATGTTTCCTCTCAAGGAGCAATACTGTGCGTTTCATTGTGCGATGAAGACATGTGCAATGGCGTGTTTGGCAAATCAGATAGCATTACATTAAGCCTACCACTATTTGTCATATCATTACTTTCAGTGAAGGGACTCGCAAACTTCAGTTAACTCTTTAATCATTGTCAGTCCTACCAGCCATGATTTCAATATCAGTTTACAGATGTTGTTTTCCACATTTTATTGGTTTCCATCAAGGGTATTTATTTAACTGACACCAGAAGGATTAACAGTAAAATCTATAGAATGGCAATGAAGAAGAAGAAAAAATACTAAACTATTGTAAGCTTCATCACAAATTCAAATATTATCAAATAAAATAAAGCTACCATACTTTAAAGAAAGAAACAAAGACTGGACAAAAGAATGGACAAAGAATGAACAAAAAATGGACAAAGAATGGACAAAGAATGAACAAAAAATGGACAAAGAATGGACAAAGATTGGATTGAAAGAATGGATGGAAAGAAGGAAGAAAGACACAAACAAATGAAGAGTTTTGTTTAGTTCAGTTTGTCATCACATTCATCCACAATATAAAGATAAAACAGAGTCATCTGGCTTTTCTACATTCAAAGGTCACATCCTGTCAAGGTCAACTGTGCCCTTCCTCCTTTCCAGAACCTTTAAAATAAAGAATCAATAAAGTAACAGAGTCATTTTAATTGACTCTTTCTCTCACACCTGCTGACAAAATTCCTGGTTTCATGCTTATATTAGAAACAATTGGCAGAAGCATTAGCATTCTGGGCAAAATGCTTAGCAGCATTTCATCCGTTTTTACATTCTGCCAAGGTCAACTTTGTCTTTTTATCCTTTCGGGGTCAATAAAATAAGTACCATCTGAACACTGGGGTCGATGTAATCAACTCATCCCCACCTTCCCCAATCTTCCCTTGTGGCAAAAATTTGAAATCATTATTATTATTATTATTATTATTATCATTATTATTCATGAAGGTGCCAAGCTGGCCGAATCATTAGCATGCTGGGCAAAATGCTTAGTGGCAATTCGTCCATCTTTATATTCTGAGTTCAAATTCTGCTTTGCCTTTCATCCTTTCAGGGTCAATAAAATAAGTACCAGTTGAACATTGGGGTCGATGTAATAGACTAACCACCTCTCCTCAAATTTCAGGCCTTGTGCCTATAGTAAAAATGATTGTGGCAAATAAATGAAATCTTTATTATTATTTACTTTTAATCTGCATGTTTGGTACAATCACTTGCCAAGACACACCCAGTGTCCTAGGGTGAGTGAAGGATAAAGGATGTTACAGTCTGGCTGCTGAAAGGTTGTGGAGGGGAAATAGCAGGGGCAGTAGCAAAGTATCTTCCTGTATTTTTATCAGTGGGAACACTACATCTATTAGTCTTCAAGTATTTTCATCTCTGTTATGCAGTACTGGCATCAGCCATGACCATAATTTCACTTGACTCTATACATATATGTCACTATTATATATATATATATATATATATATATATATATATATACACACACACAAGCCTTTTATACATACATCAAAACATTTGTCATATAAAATGAAGAAAGGAGAAAAGAAGCTGAGAAGACTGATAATATTTTCATCATTTAAAGTTTGCACACAATCATATGAACTCCACATATAATCGATATAAACTCATATAAACATATTCTGATACACTATCTTCTGAAGAAGCAAAGACAAAAGATCAATTCTATTAAATTCATTCTATATATATATATATATATATATATATATATATATATGCTAGAAGAAGCTCACTTAAAAAATTCTCAAATACAGATTCAGCGGAGCAAAAACAGGCGGGCTAGACCAGTGAAAATTGTACATACCTCGATTATCTGCAGACTATAGTTTCAAAATCAATACTTCCAAAATAAAAGTATCTATTTATCATCAGTACAGATTGCCGATATTCTTATAATCAAACAGAATCTCGTGCTAGTTGTCTTCAACCAGTGAAAACGTGCATGTGATTCTATCCATTATAAAGATTCAAAACTAAGACTTTTGAATTTTAATCTTTATAATGGATAGAATCACGTGCACGTTTTCACTGGTTGAAGACAACTAGCACGAGATTCTGTTCGATTATAAGAATATCGGCAATCTGTACTGATGATAAATAGATACTTTTATTTTGGAAGTATTGATTTTGAAACTATAGTCTGCAGATAATCGAGGTATGTACAATTTTCACTGGTCTAGCCCGCCTGTTTTTGCTCCGCTGAATCCATATTTGAGAATTTTTTAAGTGAGCTTCTTCTAGCATATTGACAGACCGGTCACTGGTCAATCTTATATACACAAGTACTATAATCTTTTTAGAATCTGAAAAAAAATTTTTCATGAACCTTCTGATTCTTTTAATGTGCTAGTTTCCTGGTATTAAATTGATATTAATTAATATCGAATTTTTACCATATTATATATATATATATATATATATATATATATATATATATATATATATATATATATTTGCCTGTGTGTGTATAACATATATAGATATATATATAGATATATATATATATTGTATTTCTAATTTTCAATTTACCTGAAGAAACAGTTCTTTACATGATGTAATTGATTTGTTCATCAATAAAAAACATGTCTGAAACAGCTGTAGTGAACCACAGCCCATTTGTGCAAATATGCAGCCAGTAATGGAAGCAAATGATCTGATGCGTAAGATTTTTTTTCTACCCCGATGACAGCAGTTGTGTAATTTTGATCTATTAATATTTAAATATCTATTCAATATATATTTATACTTAAATATTCATTATCTGAAAACCTTCAGTCTTTGTTTTTTTCTGTTTGCATGTGTGTATATATATATATATATATATATATGGGAGAATGTATGAAAAAAAACAACAACAGACGAGGACAGGTGGTGTAAATAACAAAAGGATGTATTAGTTTGACGCTCGGGAATACGGAAAAATCTTTACTGGAAATCTTAAACTGATATTCATTTTGTTGCTTGTGTTTTCTTTACTTTTTATTTTATTGTACTTTTTATATCATTTCTTTTACGTGAACTTGTTTCAGTCATTAGACTGTGGCCATGCTGGGGCAGTGCCTTGAAGGGTTTTGTTGAATAAATCAATCTCAATACTTTTTTTTCTTTTTTTTTTGTAAGCCTAGCACTTATTTTATTGGCATCTTTCTGCTGAATTGAGGAGTTATGCAGCCATAAACAAACCAACACAAGATATCAAGCAGTGGTAGTGGACAGGCACAAAAACAAAGATGCACACCTAAATATATATATATAACCAAGGACACAATGTATTGCAAAGAAAAAAACTCACAACCTTACAGTCATGAGCTGAATACTCTAACCACTCACCCACCCATCTTCATTAATCATTACTTCTACCTGGGCACCCTGTCCCTTCATAAAATCACACACCATCATAGAGCAATCGCAGGTACCACATTTAGTCAATAGAAACCAACAAAGAATATGTCAGATCTACCATAGACTGTCTTTTTATCTGCTCAAGGAGTGGTACCTGTCTGCCAGTATATTTGTTGACTTGCTGCCTGACATTAGTACTTTACAATAGCAGGCAGGACACTAGTATTATACAAAAGGTAAGTTACCAGTAATAAACTACAGAAGATATAACAGAGTTATCATACAACACATAGGGGTTGCTTTGGTATACCACCACTACCATCATATCCTCCTTCTAGCTTCTCTCATTTATATAAAGTGGAGTAAGCATACATCTTTAAGGTGCTTGACTCTTTATCATATTAGCCTCTCAATGCTGGCATAATACCATCTCTCCCTCTCGAATACAACCCCCCCCCACACACACACACACACAAACATTAGGCTGAAGGGGATTTTCCCTTTTTGCAGCCTTGTAAGTTACTTGGCAATCTCATTAGTGCTAGCATGAAAACAGTACCCAGCGCACGTAGTAGAGTGGAAGGCATTAGAAAGAGCATTCAGCCATAGAAACCATGCCAAAGCTGACACTGGAGCTCCACACAGCTCTTTGACTCATCAGATCCTGTTAAACTATCCAACGCAAGCCAACCTGGAAGACAGAAGTTGACTGACGATGGTAAGTGATAGCGATGATGATGATGATGATACCATGTTACATACAGAAGATTTTAATCACATCATACATCATACATAGCACCTGATTTCACACAAGTATTGTGCAATTCTCGGTATGACAAATAAGATCAAACAGTATCGCATATAATACTATTATTATCTATTTCAAGAAATGACACAGGCATAGTACAACAACAGATATAACAGTAAGTATTATGCATAAGAGATACGCCACTAGCATTATACAGTAACTAGTTGTGATAACAGCACTGCACAACACCAAATATCACACTAGAATTATATTTATCAACAGATATGACAACAGTATGATACAATATGAGCATTATATACCAAACATAGTAATAGCATTATACAATTCCACATATGAAAATAAAATTATGCAAGACCAATTTTTCAGACACTGAAGGTCCAGAACCATTTATAATCTACATTAATTTTCACTAATGTACAGGTACCTGTATTTTTATGTAATTATTTAAATAAATCTAATATTTGCTAAATTTAGAATGTGTTGACCAAGATGACCAACCTTGGTCTCAAAAAAAAAAAAAAAAGCAAACTGTAATTAAGAAAGGTTTTGGAACCGAAGGTTCCAGAAAGTTCATGCTGTACCTGTAGTTGAAGGCAGGTGAATGTAACATTACCTGCAAGGTATGAAATCCATGTCAGTTATAAAACCATAGGATTTCCTATATAGTTATATGTGATTTGTGTGTGTATGTGTGTGAGAGAGAGAGGAAAGAGAAAGAGTGGGTGTGTGTGCATGAGAGAGAAAGTGTGTATGTGTGTGTGTGTCTGTGTCTGTTTGTGCATGTATGTCTGTTTGTGTGTGTGTGTGTGTGTGTGTGTCTGTGTCTGTTTGTGTATGTATGTCTGTTTGTGTGTGGGGGGGGAGCATGAGTGTTTCTGTGTGTCTGTGTGCGTGAGAGAGAGAGAGAAAGAGAGAGAGTGTGTGTGTGTGTGTGTGTGTGTGTGTGTGTGTATCTGTGTATCTGTGTGTGTGTGCATGCGTGTGCATGCGCATGTGTGGTTACTGATATGCAAGCAAATATTCATCATATGCATCTATCTACATATCTTTTCCTTTTTTCCTTTTCCTTACCAGGTGAGACATTCAGCATTATAAGAGACTGCAACCAGGAACAGTTCTCATTCAACACTCGCCTCAATAAATACAAAATCTTCCAGTACCTGAATCCATCCAAAAACACCACACTGTGTACAATCAGTGGCTGGTCACTTATCTGTGTGACCCTGTGTGACACAGATATGTGTAATGCTCCCTCCAAAGGCCATCAGCCAACATCTGTCACAGGACTCTGGTTCCTGACCATTCCACTTTCTGCCAGCATCAGTTGGTTCTTTTAATGAAAACTACTTGAACATTCTAGTGTTCTGCTGGAGCACCGCCTTTAGTCAAACAAATCAACCCCAGGACTTATTCCTTCTAAGCCTAGTACTTATTGCATAGGTGTCTTTTGCTGAACCACTGAGTGACAGAGACATAAACACACCAACATCAGTTGTCAAGCGATAGTGATGGGTGGGGAGCAAACACAGACACACAAACATATAAACACACACACAATGTATATATATATATATATATACATATATATCTATCTATCTATCTATCTATCTATATATATATATATATATATATATATATATATATACGACGGGCTTCTTTCAGTTTCCGTCTACCAAATCCACCCACAAGGCTTTGGTCGGTCTGAGGCTATAGTTTCTTGCACACACATACACAGATACACACACTTGTCCAAGGTGCCATGCAGTGAAACTGAACCCGAAACCATGTGGTTTGTAAGCAAGTTACTTACCACACAGCCACTCCTGCACCTATATTAGTATATATATAATTATACTTATTATTATTATTATTATTATTATTGAACAGTGTGAATGAGTGCTCAGCACCACATTGGTGGATATTCTTTATTCGTAAGTTAACCAGACTGCCATTGGTTTCATGTTGCGTGAAATATCTCTCAGCAATTATTCTAGTCTGTCACATGGGATGTTGGTGTTCATCCCCATCTTGGATGAAAACATCTAAAATGGAGACAAACACCAATGAACCATGCAAACATGAAACCAATGCTAGTCTGGTTAATCCTCAATAAAGTATATATATATATATATATATATATATATATATATATATATATATGTAAGTCATGGGGTCGATTTGTCTGACTAAAGGTGGTGCTCCAGCATGGCTACGGCCAAATGACTGAAACAAATGAAAGAATATATATATAGGACAAGGTAGAAAATGCTAAAATGATTTTACCATGAAGAACATTTTAGTACCGGTTTCAGTCTTTGCAACTTTTTCAACTTGTAAAACATAAAAAAAAAATTGAATGAAATGCCTTTTTAAAATATTTCCAGTTTTCAAATACTTGGGACATTTTCATTTTTTCTGTTTCTCTCTTTTACTTTTGTGAAGGCTCGGTAGGTAGGTAGTAGCAGTCTGAAGAAATATTTGTGTGTACATATATATATATATATATATCTATATATATATATATATATATATATATATATATATATATATATAGAGAGAGAGAGAGAGAGAGAGAGAGAGAGAGAGGGAGAGAGAGAGAGAGAGGTACTGTATCTCACTGAATGTTGGTACAATAAAATACTAAAAATGATCAAGTACACTATTTTTCGTGTTGGAAATATTTTACTATTTTTTCAATTAGAGTTATCTCCCTTCCCTAACCTTTGCCAGTGCCTTTCACGCAGCTCCAAATTCTCATTTTTAATAAACTGATAAAAGAAATGAAAAGGATTTGTTTCTTGATGGATTTCATTAAAAAAATTTTTTTGTTTGATACTTCGACTGGTTCACGTCTTTATTTGCTCAAAGACATTCTCCGAGCACAGTCACAACCGAAAGGTTGAAACAGGTAAGACATACATACATACACACGTGCATGCATGCATACACACACGCACGTATGCATGCTTACATACATACATACACACACACACACACACACACACGCGCGCACACACACACACACACACACACACACACACACACACACACAACTGATATAATGATTTGGGATAGAGAAGAGAATTAATTTTAAAAATAACGACAAATTTTGTAAAATAACTTTGTTGTTATTAAGCTGGTGTATGGGAATGCAAATATGAAATTTTGATGGAAGATTTTAATTTAGATCACATTAACCCTTTTGTTACCATATTTCCTGTTGAAAGACTCTGCCTTTTTTTCAGTTAATGTCGAGAGTAATGAAGACTCTAGTAAAATAGCTTCGTTGTTATTAAGCTGGGGCTTGGAGCATAAAGTAACAAGACATTTTGATAGGGGGTTCTAATTTAGATAACTTTAAACCTTTAACATTTAAATTGGCCGCATCCAGTCCTATATTGTACCTGTTTTATGGTCAAACTGGCCGGATCTGGCCTCTCACACCTACCCTACTATGTCATCCTAAAAATAAACAGTCATATCATTGGAATCTCAAGGCTATGACATAATGCATTATTACCTGGAAACAATGTCAATAGAGAAGAAAAGCATTTGACAGAGTTAATCTGAATACTAAAGGGTTAAAACAGGAAGTTTGTATCAGAGAATCAGGGATGGTCTCAAGTGGATTAGTATCAAAATGGTTAATGTTAATCATAGGTGTATGAGTTTTAGAAGTTTCCCCCCCCCCTCTCTTTCTCATGCACACTCTCCCACCTCTCTCTCTCTCTCCTACTCTCTCTCCTACTCCCTCTCCTCCTTCCTTTCTCTTACTGAGAACTGAGGAGTAAAATTACAACTATTACTTCAATATTGAGACCTTTACTAGTTTAGCCACACCCATCACAATCTATGAATTTGTATCCAATGACATGGGGAAATCCTGGTGACACTCTGCTGTCAATCATAAAGTTCCTTCGTTTAGCCACTCCCACCAGTCTTGCTTACAACCAAAAACTTATCAAACCATAAAACCAACACACATACACACACACATTACATATATCTATATATATACATTACACATAATCACACAAACACATGATCACATATACACACATATCTTTTATGTGTGTGTATATAAATACATATAAACACACATATACATTACATATAACCACACACATACACAACACACACACACATACATTATACTACCTTGCAGTGTTCCTAATAAGAAGAAATAAGATTTGAGAGAAAACATGTCGGCTCAAGGTTTACATTGGTTTGTCATACCTTTATGTCTTCTAATATCAGGTAAGAAACTTTGTAAATATCTCTCAAGTAATAATTATTTCTTTTGGATTATGTGAGAATATATTTGAATCAGAATTCATGTTTGTTCGTTTAGTCTTTATCGATTTAGTCTACTCTCTACAAGTCCTTATGTCTCTCTGTCTACCACAGCCAGACATTCCTTGTCTCTGTTGAATACATCGTCTCTCTAAATATCTGTCTGCCTGTCTATCTGTTTGTCTGGCTGTCAGTTTGTCTGTCTCACTCTGTCTGTCTGTCTGTCTTTTTCTGACCCCCCTCTCTCTCTCTGACACCCACAGCCTATCTTTCTGTCTGCCTCCATCTCTAATTGCCTCTCTGTCTCATCAGTCTCTATGTCCATCTCTCTATTTATCAGCCTCTTCCTGTTTCTCTCTATCTGCCTAACCCTGCTGTTGTTTTTGTTGTTTAGTTCCTCATTAGCCTTCACTGAGCAGACATAAGATCAAATGGCTTTAAGCTAGGTTGGCATTAGGAAGGGAATCCAACCGTAGAAACTATGGCAAGTCAGATTGGAACCTGGTGCAGCTCTCCAGCTTACCAGTTCCAGTTAAACCATTAAACCCATGTCAACATCGGAAGCAGATGCTAAATGATGATGATGATGATGGTAGTGTTTATTTTGTAACCACGGGGTTTCAGGTTCAGTCTGAGTGCATGACACCTTGGTTAAGTGTCTTTTCGTATTGTCTGCCTCAGTCTGATCAACAGCTTGTGAGTGGATTTGGTAGTTGGAAACTGTAACGAAGCCAGTCGTGTGTGTGTGTGTGTGTGTGTGTGTGTGTGTGTGTGTGTATAAGCATGAAGTTGTCATTTCTACCTCTTGGCATGAACCCCACCCCACTCACATGCACACACACACACACGCATGCATACACACACATACAGACACACACACACAAACATACACACAAGCACGCGTGCACAAACACACACACACACCAAAGAAAGACAAAAAAAACAGGACATTGTTGTCGTGCTTACATTTCCAGTGAATAATATTGTCGTTCTGCAACAGTCTCACAGTTTTGAGAAACACCACCACCACCACCACCTCCACCAACACTCATCACCATCACCACCAACATCACTTCTATTCTCCCCACTACCCACTGCTGCTACTCCCCATCACCACCACTAACCCTACTTCCCTACCAAACTACTATTACTACTACCACTACCACTACTTCTGAAAAGTTAATGTCACTTCCATTGCAGTTTTGAGTGTTACCAGCCTACAATGTTTTCAGTGTTCCAGCTCAGCTCCTGGTTCCAAATGTGAAACGGGCGTCAAGGAATTTGCCAAGTACAATCATTCTAAATTTGCACAAAACTGTTCTCACTTCAATTTTAAAGGCAAAGTTTTCTGTGCCATTGAAACCAAATATATCAATGGTAAGAAAGATTTCTTTTTTTCAAGCCTGTTTGTTGCTGTTGTTGTTGTTGTTGTTAGGTAAGAGAGCAATGTATGCCATCAAGGGGAATCTGGAGTACAAATATCTGAAGCCCAATATACCCACCATGACTGATAAGGGTACACCAGGCACATGCATCACAACCATGTGTGTGCGACATGGTGATCTCATATCAAGATAAAAAGTGCATAACGTTGAAGGTGGGGCCCAGTCAGAATTTTTTTCAGTTTGAGTAGCCCATCCTGCTCAAAAGGTCTTTGAATAAGGGTTGTTTAAGGATGATGAACAAAACACCTATGAATTATCCAAAGGTGAATTATCCAAACTCCAAAGAATTCTTCTCAACATATGACTATGATGCACCCTCATTTAAAGTAATAATTGTGGACAAACAATTCCTTGTAATTAACAAAAATTATAATTAACTTTTCAACACTTTTAAAACATTCTTCTTTTTTTTATCTCTTAGGTAAGAGTTCATATTTGATTAGGGAATGTTCAGATGGAGAAACTTTCACCTTCAATAGGAACTTGGATAATTTCCAGAAATTAAAATACCTTAATCCTGAAAAAAACACAACACTATGTACCTATCGCGAGGGCATGTTGTGTTTGACAACATGTGAAACAGATTTTTGCAATGGTCCTCAAAGTATGGCTGTGATACATTCACACATACCTGCATTGGTCATTACCTTAGCAATAGGCGTTTTGGCTTTGTTGCCGTCATACTAAAGGAAAATATTCAAATTAATTTGATTTTTTTTTTTTAATATTTTTTACATATTGAACTTATTTTATGCATGACTTTTGGTCTACCCTGTACACGCATGTGTGTGTATGCATCATCTGCTTCGTTTGATGCTTTATGTCTGCTTTCCATGCTGGTATGAGTTGGAGGGTTCGATATGAGCCAACAGGTTTTGGAAACCATGTCTTATTCCAACATCTTAGTTTTGGCATGTTTCTATGGCTACATGACCGACTTAACACTGAAAATTATACATATATACATACATACATATGTACTCATACACATTTACATAGATGTTTATATATGTGTCGATACATATACATGTTTGTCAACTGGTAATCTCTTAACCAAAAAGTTAACTTCCTAACGCCAACCACTCCGAGAGTGTAGTGAGTGCTTTTACGTGCCACCGGCACAAAGGCCAGTCAGGCGGTGGCTGGCAAAAATGAGAAGTACCCAGATTTCAAAGGGCCAGCCATGTCACACTCTGGGTCTTGCTGAATCTCCCTGAGAACTATATTAAGGGTACACATGTCTGTGGAGAGCTCAGCCACTTGCATGTTAATTTCATGAGCAAGCTGTTCTGTTGATCGGATCAACTGGGACTGACGGAGTGCTCCTATATATATATATATATATATATATATATATATATATTTGAACAGCAGGACAAGGGTGTTTAATTCAATTTAGCTACATAATGAATGGTAAAAATTCTTTCAGCATTTTTTACTATTTTTTATTATTTTTACCATTCGTTATGTAGCTAAATTAAGACTGAATTAAATTAAATTAAATCTCTTTGTCCTGCCTTGCCTAATTGCTTGCCTTTCCTCACTACTTTAACCTATATATCTCTGTGTGTATATATATATATATATATATTTATATACCCGGCAAGCCAAGTAAGATCGTTGCCAGTGCCCCTGGACTGGTTCTTGTGCGGGTGGCACATGAGATGCACCATTTTGAGCGTGGCCATTGCCAGTACCGCCTGACTGGCTCCCGTAGGATTTTCGAGCGAGATCGTTGCCAGTGCCCCTGGACTGGGTTGTGCGGGTGGCACATAAAAGACACCATTTCGAGTGTGGCCGTTTTCGTGCGGGTGACACGTAAAAGCACCCACTACACTCTCTGAGCGGTTGGCGTTAGGAAGGGCATCCAGCTGTAGAAACTCTGCCAAATTAGACTGGAGCCTGGTGTTGCCATCCGGTTTCACCAGTCCTCAGTCAAATCGTCCAACCCATGCTAGCATGGAAAGCGGACGTTAAACGATGATGATGATGATGATGATGATATATATATATATAGCTGAAATGTTTCATCCACTTAACACATAAATATGTAATGGTATAATCTTTTTTTCTGCCTCTGACGAGATTCTACTTTATAACGATTTAATTATTACAATTAAAATCTTTGAAGTCAGAATCAAAACAGCTATTAGGGATTATGTTTGTATTTTGCAATTAATAAATATAATTATTAATTGATTAATCTCTATTTTCTCATATACATATATATATATATATATATATATATATATATATATATATATATATATGTGTGTGTGTGTGTGTGTGTGTGTGTGTGTGTGTGTGTGTAATATATATTTGTTATATATAATGTATTATATATATTACATATGTACTTTTTTTCCATTCTCTATGACAATCATGCTTTGTAAAACTAAACCCTTTTAACCCAAACTTCTACCATTAATCCTTAATTCTAATTTCAAATCATAACCACAACCTTCAGTTTGATCCCTAATATATGCCTTCCTTCAGCATCCTCATAACCCTAATCCCGAATTCAGCTCCTGCAATCTTTGGCAATAAATGTAATCAATAACTTTATATATATTTTTCTGTTTCTCTTCTCTTTTCCTTTTTTCCCCTCTTCTATTCTAGGTGAAGTTAAAGCAATCATCAGAACTTGTAGCGATGGAACATACCCTTTTAGTAAAAACATAACATATACAAACAAAACGGTTACACTGAATGGTTTGAGTGTAAGATTTTGCCAGGAGTCATTTTGTAATGGAATTTCTAGTGCCCAATGCTTGTTGCCAGATCATCTCTTCATGCCATTTCTTCTTTACATGATAACCACTTTGATCACTTCAGCTCTTAATACTAATTAACAAACTTTTTAAACGATGACAAGAATCCCAGATGGGCTTCTGTCATCTTTTAGTAATATACACAATTAACCAATGCTAGCATGGGTTTCATGTATATTGTATATTGTTGTTGATGTATATATCATTGTTAGAAACCCTCAAACATTCAGATTATTGTCTCAAATGTAATGCTTCTTTATTTTGTAGCTTCAAGATTTACTCCGACACCCAATAATAGACAGTGCATTATCAAAATCTGTCAACCTCTGTTCTTCTCTGTCTGTTTTTTTCTTTTTATATCTCTCTATATCTCATTTTCCATGCCATAAATCTATCTCTATCTGCTTCTCTCTCTCTCTCTCTCTCTCTCACACACACACACACACACACACACACATGTGCATAAACGGCGGGGAGCTGGCAGAAACGTTAGCACGCCGGGCGAAATGCTTAGCGGTATTTCGTCTGCTGCTACATTCTGAGTTCAAATTCCGCCGAGGTCGACTTTGCCTTTCATCCTTTCGGGGTCGATTAAATAAGTACCAGTTACACACTGGGGTCGATATAATCGACTTAATCCGTTTGTCTGTCCTTGTTTGTCCCCTCTGTGTGTAGCCCCTTGTGGGTAGTAAAAAGAAATAACACATGTGCATAAACACACACACAGTTCAATTTAGAAAAAATATTGTAATATTCTGTAAATATTGTAATATTCTGTTTAGTGTGAAACAATATTTAAAAAAGAAAAAAATGAACAAAATTTAGCCCCATTTTCCCCAGCAACACATTGGTGTTTGTTATAATCAACTCAAGAAGGAGAAAATGCAAAGCTGACATTCACACAACTCAATTCAGAACATAAAACATCACAAATAGATGATACTGCCTGGGATTCACTTCTATTGCTCTATTATTTCTGTCAACTCACCACTAATTGCAAATTAATATTAACAGCTAATTCATTAATATTAAATACTCTGCCCTCTTCTTGACACAATTGATAAAATGAGGAGGAGGTGAGAAAGAGAGGGTGTGGTGAGAACAAAATGACATTTGATCCTCAGGGGCAGTTTAAAGAAAATATTTTTTTTTCATTATTTTTTTTCATGTTTGTTTTGTGACCCACACATTTTGAAATATCCAAGTTTCTTCTTGTGTAAATAAATAATAAAATGTAAGAAACAAAAAGTAGTAATTGAAACAATTTTGCTTGAGTTTAATTATTATTTTGATTTTTTTTTTTATTATAATTTTTAATTACTTTGTCTTGCTTTATTTACTTTTTTCTAATATGAATTCTAAATGAATTTATTAAGTAAGTGTATACACATCATCATCATCATCATCATCTGCAGTAGCCTCATCATCATCATTATCGTTTTACATATGTTTTTCCAAGCTTGCAGAGGTTAGAGGAGTCTCAGACTCTTACTACTTGTATATATTAACATATGCATATATAATGTATAATACAAACACACATACACATATATACACACACACACATGTATACATATGTGTTTTCATATATATATATATATATATATATATATATATATATATATATATATATATATATATATATATATATATATATTTACATATATATATATATATATATATATATATATATATATATATATATTTACATATACATATATAAACATATATTGAGTCATAAAGAAAGTTATATACATTAGCAGTTGAATATGGTGTAGCAAGTTCTAGGATTTGAAACCCTTTTCCGAAATTACCAGTTGACTATCCTGAGTGATCTACAATTGAGGAATGCATATGTCATGTGTATGTTCAATTTGTTGACCAATTGGTTTCCAGGAATTCCTGCCACCAGTCAGAACATCGCCCTAAGTGGCTTTGAGATTCGTGTCCTTTTCCTCTGGTTAAGCAGCTTAGTGCCAAACACTTTTGGCGCACACTGATTGCATTGTGTATTTTTTTTTTGCCACGGTTAAGATATAAACAAGAGTGAGAAAAGTGAAATAAAAAATCACAGCTTTGGAACAAAATACCTTGTGGTATTTGTCTTGCCTGAAATCTACAGACGATCCCTTGAGACTCTCACCAACATCAAATGCAGTCAACCAGAGATTGATCCATGGGGAAACCCATGACTATCAACACAAACTGTGATAAAAATAAAACAATATTATCAGAATTAAAAACAAATGAGTTGATCTTATTGTTGTTGCTACTGCTGCTGTTTTTCTTTTGTTGTTGTTGTGGTTGTTGTTGTTGCTGTTGTGGTTGTCATTGTTTTCGTTGTTTAGCTCCAACCAGTTGAAACTGAGCAGATCTCTTCCTGTCAGGAACATTCTGTTGTTTTTTTAAAAGAGACTGTACTATGATTTGACTTCTATTTCTAGCAGATCGAGCAAACTCGTAAAGGGACCTTCAGATCGTTGTCATTATCTTGATGCTAATGCCATTATAACCAGATATGAAACCTGTTAACCTAAAACTTTATAAATGGAAAATAATACAACCCAAAACATACATAATGGATCCTAGCAACAATCTAAGACCAGTCTCTACTCACAGATACCACACTCAAGTCACTAGGACCAGACTAGTTTCTTATCACAAAAACAAAACTGACAAAAAAAAACTTCTCTTTCGATAATGCTTGTTGCAAGAATCATGGGAATGCTATTATCTTAATGATGTCATTATTACCAGATATGAAACCTGTTAACCTGAAACTTTGTAAACAGAAAATAATACAATCCAAAACATAGATAATAGATCCTAGCAACAACCTAAAACCATTCATTGCTCACAGAATACTACACTTAAGCAAAAGACTAAGATCAGTCACTAGGACCAGATTAGTGACTAATCACAAAAACAAAACTGATGGAAAAATTCATCTTTCCATAATGCATGCCACAAGAAATTATTCCTAGCATCAAGTCAAGTAAAATCGTTGTAATCCATGCATACAAACTTCTTTACAAGTGTTGGGAATGTAAACACTTAATGAATATATTGCATGATTAAAAAATATACTAATATAAGGATTCCTATATACAGTAAATTATATAAAAAGACTTTATACATTGTCAAAAAAATTAATTATAATTATAAATACTAAGAAAGGATATACAAATGTATAAAAATATCAAATATCAAATACAAAAAATTTCTAAAACAATATGTAATTTACAAATATAACAAAATATAATATTGTATTATACAGTGAGTTTTATGAAAAGAAATTATAAACTGCCAATCCCTTTATAAGCTATAGAAGTTACACAAATGTATGAGAGAGTGTATAAATATATAAAGATTTAAAAATATAAAATATAAAAATTTTGTGAAATATTTTTTTTTACAAAGGTATTTAACTTCTTAGAGGCTACACCAAATGTGTGTATGTATGCATGTGTATGTGGTATGTGTGTTTATGTGTATGTGGTATATATGTGTGTGGATGTGTTTGTGTGTGTATGTGTGCATAGTTGTGTAGAGGTGGGAGAGTGGGAATGTGTAGTGGGGGAGGTGAATTTCTGGTCTCTTTCTCCTCACCAATGCTTGATAATCAGTGTTGGTTTGTTTACATCACTGTAACTTAGCAATTTGGCAAAAGAGACTGATAGAATAAAACAAAAAATCAAGTTCTGGATTCAATTTCTTCAACTAAAAACCCTTCAAATCAGTGCCCCAGCTTGGCCTCAGATAAAACATGATATATCACTCTTACGCTATAGCTTTATCTTCAGCTTTGTAATTATTATCCCATCATGATGATGATGATGATGATGATGATGACGACAGAGTACTTATCAATATTCAAACCTATTTCAAGTCACCAGCAGGCTCAGAGGGGGTGAGTACAATCAAATGAACAGTCAAGACTGTTGATAAGAAATAGACCTGATCCAAAGGTGAGAGGAACATAACATTTATGAGTTACAGTAACAATGGTTCCTGTTTGGTCTGTTCTCTTTACCTTTCTTCTAACAGGTAACTGTGAACTTTATTGCTTCTCTTCACAATTCAGTAATGTAATACATGTATATGTTCGTTAATTTCTCAATTACTCTCTTAAATATCTTTCTTAATTAAATGGATCCACATTTCTCTTCTATATTTCATTTTTTAAAATTTATTTTCATTGTAAACTAATAATAATGATAATCCGTTCAACTCCAAGGGGATGGGAAAAGTCAATCAAGTTGACCCCAGTATTTTGACTGCTACGTAATTTATCGACCCCAAAAGGATGAAAGGCAAAGTTGACCTTGGTGGAATTTGATTTATAATAAGTGAGTCAGTTTCTTGCTACTCAGAGTCTCACCTGTGTGTGACATCCTGACCCCAGGGCCATTAGAACTGAACGGACATCACTGAGAATTCCAAATTTAAACAAGGGAGAAATAGCTGTTCCTAATAAAACCAAAATATGAGATGGTCATGGGTGAAATGTTTAGGATCATCGATCTGCCCAAACAGCACAAACTCAGGGCTACCCAACAACAACAATGAATTATAATAACAGCTAAACTCAGATGTTTAACCCTCTTCTTTAAATAATACTGATGTTTAGCCCCAGGTAAACTCTGATCCAGTACACCAATGATCAAAGGCATTCTTGCCATGACCATCCTGTTTCTTGTGTCAAATTATATCATCTGTTTGATTTTTTTTTTTTTTTTGGTGGGGTTTTTGTAGTGAAGGTAGGATGAGAGTAATTTGGCTGCTATTTCTCACAGCTTCAAGAATGTTTTTCTCATCCCCCCCCCCCATAATAGCACCATGTCACAAATAATTGTGTGTTGTTTAACCCTAGGTCTGTCCTATTCTAGCAGGATTATAATCAAACATGTTCCAGTTGTGACCATTCCATTTGTTAGTAAGTCTGTCAGAAAGCATATTGCTTTGTGCAGCCTTCTTTCTTAGGTGATAAACAGAGTTCAATACAAAGATCTTTGGTGACTATTTCTAGCAGGTTTCCCACAGTTCCATGCATCATAAATATCTTCCTTGTTTTTCTGTTTTTGTTGTTGCTGGTGGTGTTGTTGTTGTTGTTGTTGCTGCTGCTGTTGTATAATTCTCCCATCAATTATTTCTTCAAACTCTATTCCTTCCACCTCCTACTTCTCCTGTTCCTCCCACTCCAGAACCTGGATAATATTTCTTATCAGTTAAGACCAGAAGCCATGAGAGCCAGTGCCTAATACTACATCAGGGCCTTATTATTATTATTTTTGTTCCTCTCAATTTTACTTTCAGTTTCAACCAGCAATGGTCTGTCCTGCTACAGTTGTGAAGGAAGCAAACCTTTTTCAGAATGTGAATCAGACATAAGGGAATACCGATTGGGAATGGATTCAAAGTTTGCAGTAAACTGTTCAAAATATTCACACATGACAAAGCCATACTGTGCTATTGAAAGATACATGAAAAATGGTAAGTAAATCCATCAGTTTCTACCAAGATAGAGACACGAGTAAAATTAATAATAGAGAAATGAAAATAAAACTTTGGAAACAGCAAGGCAGCCATAACTTATATGGAAACTATGAGCATGCTTTCAAGGGAGATAATCAGAGAAAGACTTGAATGTCAACGTAAGATCATAATACTTCATGTAAAGTAAAATAAGTATAACAAATAATCCAGAATCCTTGTCCAGTATTGGATCAATTCCAAAATCTAATCAGTTCGTGCCAGTCACAAGACCAGACATCCCTGAAAGGTTCATCCATATCCATCCAACGGTTCTTCAGATATCTTGTCCACGAACAAACAAACATGACTGAAAACAATATCTCCGCCTTTGCTAAGGCAGAGGTAATAATAATAATAATAATAATAATAATAATAATAATAATGATAATAATAATAATAATGATAATAATAATAATAATAATAATAATAATAATGATAATAATAATAATAATAATAATAATAATAATGATAATAACAATAATAATGATAATAATAATAATAATAATAATAATAATAATAATGATGATGATAATAATAATAATGATAATAATAATAATAATAATAATAATAATAATAATAATAATAATAATAATGATAATAATAATAATAATAACAACAACAACAATAATAATAATAATAATAATAATAATAATAATAAATTCTAACTTAGAGACAAGATAAGCAATTTGGTAGAGGAGAGTGTTAAGTCATTTAAATTGACCCCAGTATTTGACTGGTACTTTTGTTTTATCAACCCCATATCTATGAATGGCAAATTTGACCTCAGCTAGGTTTGTGCTAAGATTGTAAAGAATTGTATCTAAATAATATATGGAATTTCGTCCAATGGTTCTACCACAATAACAACAACAATAACAATTTAAATTTAAATGAAAATTCAATAAAAATTACTAAAAGTTAAATTTGAATTTTTAAAACAAATTTAATGAATTTTAACCAAATTTATCTATTTTCGTTTTTACTTATTTTTATTTATTTTGAATTGATATTTTTTATTTTATGTTGAATGAAATTTCTCAACCAGTAACCCTTAAGTTTTAGCAACAAAACCTAACAGAAGTGAACTTAGCCAGCAAAATATATTGATTATTATTCTCCTTCATCATCATTTAATATTTAATCACCCTCGCTAATTTAACTCATAAAACATTTCTTATTTAATCATCCCTTTATGACTTAAACTAGTCTTCTCCAGCCCAAATACTTGTTTTATGTTCAAGCCAGCCAGATCCAGCCTCTCACTTATCCTACAATGTCATTCTAAAAATAAACAATTACATCATTGAAATCTCAAAGCTATAAGATAATGCATGATTAATTAAAAACAATGTGAATAAAGAAACAATACATTTGACAGAGTAATAAGAATGCTACCAGGTTAAAAAAGGTTTTATTTCCAATAAACTTAGATATGCAAAGATGTTACATGAAGGTTTCCTTCTTTTGGGTTTTGCAGTAAAAACTTAAGTTTTCCCTTCCTCTTCTTGCTTCTTACAATTGTTTATTTTCTATTCAGGGCAAGTACAAGCTATTATTAGGGACTGTAACGATGAAACATTCTCGTTCCGTATGAACAATTCACCATACAAAAAACTTCAAAAGGTTAATGGGGATTACAACATTTCCGTGTGCACTTATATTATGTCTGAAGCAGCAATACTGTGCGTTTCATTGTGCAATGAAGACATGTGCAATGGCGTGTTTGGCAAATCAGATAGCATTACATTAAGCCTATCACTATTTGTCATATCATTACTTTCAGTGAAGGGACTCGCAAACTTCAGTTAACTCTTTAATCATTGTCAGTCCTACCAGCCATGATTTCAAAAGAATGGACAAAGAATGAACAAAAAATGGACAAAGAATGGACAAAGAATGAACAAAAAATGGACAAAGAATGGACAAAGATTGGATTGAAAGAATGGATGGAAAGAAGGAAGAAAAACAAACAAACAAAGAGTTTTGTTTAGTTCAGTTTGTCATCACATTCATCCACAATATAAAGATAAAACAGAGTCATCTGGCTTTTCTACATTCAAAGGTCACATCCTGTCATGGGTCAACTGTGCCCTTCCTCTTTTCCAGAACCTTTAAAATAAAGAATCAATAAAGTAACAGAGTCATTTTAATTGACTCTCTCTCACACCTGCTGACAAAATTCCTGGTTTCATGCTTATGTTAGAAACAATTGGCAGAAGCATTAGCATTCTGGGCAAAATGCTTAGCAGCATTTCATCCGTTTTTACATTCTGAGTTCAAATTCAATGTGCATATGGCTGACTACTCCACTGATGTGCATACCCTTAAGGTAGTTCACAGGAAGATTCAGTGTGACACAGAATGTATCGAGACTGGTCCCTTTGAATTACAGATACAGTAAAGTGGAGTCATGTGAAATAAAGTGTCTTGTTCAAGGACACAATGTATTCCACTTTCTGCAAGCATCAGTCGGTTCTTTTACTGAAAACTACTTGAACATTCTACTACTAGTGAATATATATATATATATATATATATATATATATAGTAACAATGAGGATTTTCAAAACCTCTTATAGGGATATTTTTATCCAAGATACACTGGTTTAATATCAAATATTTTGAAGAGATATTTCTTCAATGAATATATTATATAAAATATCCATATATACATACATATGGGAAATGGTTCTTTGCATTGAGAACCACTTCCCATTGCCAACCGGTGGTTGTCACATGCTGATGGCAGGTCAATACCCAGAAACTCGGGTCTGTGTGTATCGGTGAGGCTGGAGATGGGAAAGATGACTTCCCTTTGCAAATACTGATAGAGCACAGAAAGTGTGTCAATAGCCAGTTGGAGGAAATGTCTCCCTGGGGCTACAAGCTACAGTAGCATCAACCCTTAAGAGTTAGCCACATTTAGGTGACAAATATACTTCACGATAAAGTACACCATTTTTCATGTTAGAACTATTTTACAACTTTTCAATCAGTTATCTCCCCTTCTTCAACTTAGCGTCTGTGACCTTTACCAATGTCTTTCATCCAGCTTCAAATTCTCATTTTTAATAAACTGATAAAAGAAATTAAAGGATTTGTTTCTTGATGGATTTCATTAAAAAAATTTTTTTGTTTGATACTTCGACTGATTCACGTCTTTATTTGCCCAAAGACATTCTCCAGGTAAGCCATGCATACATCCATGCAGACACACACACATGCATATATATACATGTACGTATGTGTACATAGATTTACACGTTACATACTTGTAAGTACACGTGTATAAAAGCATGTATGTATAACATATAATGAAATTTATTTTTAACCGGCAAACTTTATTTGCAACTAGGAAACACAGAGTGGTATCAACAAAATAACTTTTATGACTTAGTCAAGTGAAGAGCAAAACCCAAGTATTTTCTTTTATTTACAGCCAACATGGGTGACAATAGTGATAGGGAAGCAAAGAGGTGGGTGGCACAGAATTATGTTGCTCCATTAAGAAGCAATGTATCAAGAATATTTAGCTCGACTGGACTCCACGAAAGGTGTTCAAGGGGGAGGTAATAGGTTTAACTCTAATGCACTTTTAAAATAGGTGCTCTCCCTTAGATTAGCTTTTTTAAATTTACAATCTGCTCGGTATCACCTTCAGGTTTTGAACTGATCCATGCTACCTGCCTTTTTCTTGTGTTCCAGTCATTGGACTACGGCCATGCTGGGGCACCGCCTTGAAATATTTAGACGAACAAATAGATCCCGGTACTTATCTTTTTAAGTTTGGAATTGTGCGCCGGAAAGTCCGTATCAATTGCTGATTCAGTGAATTTACGGAATTTACCGAATGCCGTCGCCTTCGGGTAGAAAACGAAAGATTGCCCTACCACGCTACAAGTGAAAGAATCACACTAATATTTATTTATATTTAATTTACACCTTTAACTTTGAAGGCTTCATACAACAGCATGGCTCTTTGTAACTCTTACAACATCACTTTATATGAATGCGTATCTTGTTTCTACGGCAAGGATGATCTCCTTTGCATTTTTAGCCGAACACGGCCACCAGCCGCGTACACGAGATTGTCCGGGGAAAACCGGATTCTGCCGTAAAACCTCCGTAGACCTCCGAACCGAAAGAAGACCTCTTTGTGTCGTCTGCCAGTTTTGAGCAGAAAACCACCAAACTGTTATTGGAGAACCGGGCATTGAAAAGACAGTTTTCGTCCGTCGAAAATACCTACGCGGCTGGATTGTGAAAACGGTTTGGCTTTTTGGCGGACTGGAACGAATAAGTAAGAAGGCATTTATGATCCCACCGCTAAACGAATCCAGTGAGACCGACAGACGAGATGTTGGGACTTTGCCTGCACTTATTCCCCAATTATCTATAATGACCGTTAGCGTGTGCCTATTAGTAACCTCAACAACCTGTGCTATATACACACTATCAAGTGAACCACAGTCAGCATTTTGTTGATCCCGTCAACCCATCAATTGAGCGTTTATGGAGAAAGCTCAAGAACAGCATAATTCGATCTGGAATGAGCCTTGAATACCCGAAGCAGTAGTATGGTCGCTCGGTTCCTTTTCCGACGGGATGTCTCACCACCAACCCAGCGACTTCGTAAGTTTCTTGTGGCGGCTGCAACATTTACATCCAGGTTCCTGAAGACACGGAAGACTATACACAAATAATTATTTTAATTAGTATCTTTTAAAACACATAGTTGAGGCCTATTGGTCCCGAATCAAAAGACGGCTGAACTATATCAATGGATCAGCGGACGATATGAAATTGTCGAAGTTTATCCTCACTAAATTCCAACGGCGGCGGACATGGCGAAGGTTTGAGTTTGTAATAAAAACAAATTCACACTTTCATTTCACTTTGTCATATTACTGCAGGAAATTTCTCTGAAAGAAACCTTTGCAGAAAGGTAAGTAGATTGATTAAATATTTCTTTCATTATGTTATCGCAGTTTTGTGAGATTTTGGCTGTTATTTCTAGCATAAAAAAATTTCCCTCCATATTTTTCTACGTCGATTGAAAAAAAAAATCTAAAAGAATTAAAATGTTAAAATTTGGGCTGAAGAAGGAGAATTAAAAATTTTGGCGTATATTGTCGCAAAAACAGGAAATATCTTTAGCAGGATGAAGGATCCCATTTCTTTCAGATAATTTTTTTTTAAGAATTTTTTGTTTGTTGTTTAAAGATTGTATACTTCTAGTGGGTGTTTGCCCTTTCTTGTTTTTTAACCTTTACACTGGTATTTCCTAAGGATAACAACAAATTTCTGCTTTATTTAATATGGAACAAGATTACTGGCGATCTAACGGTACGAGTCCTAAATATCGGCCTTTTCCGTAAAAAGTGTCTTCGGCGATCTGTACCAAAGATCGGCCTTTTCCGTAACACCCGCACGATCTTCACTACGGTGTTAGGGCTAGTGTTTAGGGTTAGGGTTACGGTTAGGGACGGAATTCCCTAACCCTAACCGTAAACCCTTCCAAATAAATCGCGCTCTCTGTATGTCTTTCGCTTTTATGACGTCGTTTCCCTGTTTCTCTCCAACACTTTTTACGGAAAAGGCCGATCTTTGGTAAAGATCGCCGAAGACACTTTTTACGGAAAACGTTGAGATAGAAATAGTCTGTTGCTTTTATATTACACTGTTCTAACAAGATAATAGTTATTTTGATACATTTTTGATTTCTTAATAACTGTACTTGCTTTACTCATCCATATTTGATCGGTAGTATTCTCAACACAATGGTACAATAGGAAACCTTAGGCTTTTCAGAATTTATTTACTGTACATAAATTCAAATGTTCTCTAATGAGCTTTTGTCAGATACCCTTTGTTGATGAAAATATGTTTTTCTCTAGGTTATGTGGAGGCGCAATGGCCCAGTGGTTAGGGCAGCGGACTCGCGGTTTCGATTCCCAGACCGGGCGTTGTGAGTGTTTATTGAGCGAAAACACCAAAAGCTCCACGAGGCTCCGGCAGGGGATGGTGGCGAACCCTGCTGTACTCTTTCACCACAACTTTCTCTCACTCTTTCTTCCTGTTCTTGTTGTGCCTGTACTTCAAAGGGTCAGCCTTGTCACTCTGCGTCACGCTGAATATCTCCGGAGAACTACGTTAAGGGTACACGTGTCTGCGGAGTGCTCAGCCACTTGCACGTTAATTTCACGAGCAAGCTGTTCCGTAGGTCAGATCAACTGGAACCCTCGACGTCGTAAGCGGCGGAGTGCCAACATGCAAAAATCTGGTGTTTGGAATATAAATTAACATGAAAGTTTGATCATAGAACCAAAGCAAAACTCAGGCAGGTTAAAGTAATTAACACAACACAATCAATAAATAATCTTTTAATTAATTATGAAACTGCTGGAGTTACAAGGATAAATTGTTGGGTTTTTAAAAAAAAAAAATGGGGACTGGGTAAATAGCAGGAAAAGGGGAATATAACAGTAGATGAAAAGAGTTTTTCATCAAGAGACTGAAACGAGGTGACGGCTGAATGTCATTTGTCAAAGAAGTTTTCATTGCCTCCAATATTCTCCAACACAAAATAATGTTGTCCAGTGAATAGTTTTGTGAACCTTCAACACTTTGCTACAACCTCTCCATCATGTACCTAAATTCTTTGTTTTAAGAAACAAATCGTTTCTGAAACCATGAATAATAAAAACAGTCATAACAATAATAATAATAATTTCAAATTTTGGTACAAAGGCCACCTATTCAGGGGAGCGGGGTAAGTTGATTGCATTGACCCCAGTATCCAACTGGTACTTATTTTATCCACCCCAAAAAAGGATGAGAGGTTAAGTGAACTTTGGCAGAATTTGAACTCAGAACATAGACATGAAATGCTGTTTAACATTTTGCCCAGCATGCTAACTATTCTGCCAGCTCGCCACCCTAACAATAATAATAATAATAATAATCCTTTCTACTATAGGCACAAGACCTGGATTTTGTCAGGAGGGAGGACAGTCAATCACATCGACCCTCAGGACTCAATGGGTACTCAATTTATCAACCCTGAAAAGATGAAAGGCTAAGTCAACCTCAGTGGAATTTGAACTCAGAATGTAAAGACAGACAAAAAAACCATTAAGCATTTCACCCAGCATGCTAACGATTCTGCCAGCTCGCCACCTTAATAAAAACTCTCATTTTGGCACATTGCAGCCTGTTGCTGCATTCACCTTTTGTCTGCATATTCCTGGGTCTTCTCAAGCAACTCCTAGTGCAGTCTTCATCCCTGTGAGATATTTTCTCATCTGCCATTTTGCCTGTCTTGATGTTTTCAGTTCACATTCCACTAAGGTTAACTTTGCCTTTAATCTTTTTGAGGTCGATAAAATAGGTACCAGTCGAGTACTGGGGTCAATGTAATTGATTTATCCCCTCCCCCAATTCCAGGCATTGTGCCTATAGTAGAAAAAAGATTATTATTATTATGGTGGCAAGCTGGTAGAATCGTTACTGTGTTGGACAAAATGCTAAGCAGTATTTCTTCCAACTTTACATTCTGAGTTCAAATATTGCTGAGATTTACTTTGGGGTCCTGTCTTTTTTGAGGTCAATAAAATAAGCACCAGTGGAGCAGTGGGGGTCAATATAATTGGCTTATCTCTCCCTTCAAAATTTTCATGCCTTATGCCCGTTGTAGTACAAAGAATTATTATTATCTCTTAACCAGGAACCATGGAATATGAACTTTGCATGGAAGATGATGAGGATGCGATGTTCATACTTTTCCCTGTAAGGGAACAATACATGCAAAATAAATTATTAAAAATTCCAGCTAAGAATCAAAGCAACCACATTGATAGACATGACCTCAGTTTTCTAAATTTAAATTAAATAAAATTAATAAGAATAATAATTTTTTATTTTATTTTTTAAACCAAAAATATAAACTTTTCTTAATGAATCATTTGAACCAAAGAAAAAAATATTGAGAACAGAAAAAATGCAGAGGGAAAGGGAGTTTGAAGAACCTCAAATACATATGAATAAATAAAAATATTAGCTTACTGAGCAATGAAACATTATTACAACTGTATGTGATGTTAAGACCGACAGCACCCACTTTCATCTGCTAGAAATAGCAACCAAATTCCCTCAAGTCACATCCAACTATCTTAAAACAGAAAGAATGTGTTATATACAATATAGTCCCTAAAATACCTTTTATCATATCCCCGCCTGATCAAAATCCAGGGACCCCCACTTCTTTTCTCTCTCTTTACACTTGTTGCTGTTGAGTCTCCAAGTTGGCCCCTTTTTGAGAAGACCTATAATCAAAGGCATTCTAGCCATGACCATCCCATCTCATTCAAGAATAGAACATTTCAAATTATGAACTGTCATTTTCTAAAAATGTAGGGTACGTTTGAGGTAAATTTGACTTATTTCTAGCAGATCTAGACATCATGTAGAATTTCTTTCACTGGTTTACTCTTCACTTCTGAGAAAGGGTTGAAACAAAAAAGAAACAGACCAATTTAGAGTGACTAGCCCAATTGTAGCCATTACTACCTTAGCCCTTATTTCCCCCTCTGTGTCTAGGTGTAGGCCTCTTTTAGAGGGGTTAACACATTTCATGTAAAGATTTTGCATAAACCTCTCTTCTAATTGCTCCCTTGAGTGTTATAAAGCTATACATAAGCATTGTGCATATTAAACGAGCTTGTTAACTTCCCCACTCCCCTCCCCCCAAAAAAGGGGTAACACAGTGACCTTCTCTCTTCCCAGCTTTCCTGAATTCAGGATGGATACAGGGAGCTCACAATTAGAATTTAACAACATACATAATAAACAGTTGGATAATTTAAGTAGAAAAGCTGTACGGGGGATGGTGGCAGTGGTGGGATAACGCAATGGAGGTGGAGTGTGTTAAGTGTGATGTGGTGTAATGGGAGTATTATGTAACAGAGGTGTAGTGTTGTGGCAGTGGTATGGTGTGGTGCAGGTATAGTGTTGTGTAACGGTAGCTGTAGTGTAATATGATAGTAGTAGTAGTAGTATGGGAGTATGTGCTGTAACAGAGAATTGTAGCATCCGCCATTTGTTAGTGGTTCCCTATTCTTGGTAGATGACGCCTTTACACCACTCAGCTGACATCCCTCCAATGCATGGGTCTGTTTGAGTAGTCGTTGCTGGTGAGGGTCCAGTTGTAGGGTAATGTGATGCTGGCAGTTGCAGTGTGTGTTGTAAGTGTAGTAGTAGTAGTAGTGTTGTGAGATGCAGAAATAAACATGACTTTCTCCTGCTAAAAATAATCAGAAACCAAATAAACAGATTCGTACCCAAAAACAGTCATAAAAAAAAAAAAACAGAAAAAGAGAGAGAATTCAATTAACAAAGAAACTCTTAAAATGAATGTTAAATCTAAACAAATGTAATAAATAAATATCAAGAAGTAAAAAGAAAAAGCAAAATTATTGAATTACCTCTCAAAAGAAAATATCAGAGCAGGAAACAAATTTGTAAAAACAATGATGGGGGAAAAAAGAAAAAATACAAAAAAAGAAAATGGACACAAAGATAAGTAGGGTATGTGATATAGTCACTGGTTGAGAGAGTGTGACTCGTCTCACTTGCAATGTCTTCTTATCTCAGCATTTAGAAACAAACCAAACAAGAAGCAAAAAAAGAACCCCTTTGTTTTTACCTCCCAATCACAGACTAGAGGGGTAATTAACACTTTAACTGCAAAATATAATTTCATATATATATTGTTTTGCAAGATTCTTGATGTAAAAATGTGTGGCAAAAGATGATTACCCCCAAATGTAACAATAATTTCATGCTTATTCCAGAAATGTTAAATATCTACCAAAAAATAGAATTGATATTTTCTGCAAGTCACATTGCCTTGATAAACTTGACATCTCTCAACAGAAAATAGTTCCAACAGGTTGGAATATACAATTCCTTTCCACAGTTAAGCGTTGTGAAATTTCCGCAGCAGCAAAAGAGTTTACAGTTGCTATTACCAGGATGTTTTTGCAAATGAATTCAAAGACCAAGTATTCAGTGGTACAACAGTGCGAAGTTATAGTCATTGTGCTGATTGTTTTGTTTGTTTATTTGTTTAGTATTGTTTACAATTGTTTTTGCTGTTGTATTTGTTTCTTTCCTCCATGTTCTATATATTTCCAGTCATGTTTGAAACTCTTTCCCTTTACTTTTTTATAATTTTTCACCAAAGAAACCCCGCATTATCAACAATTTTGACAAAATTAATTAACATAGGTGCCACATGTTATCACATGTGAACTAGTCCAAAATAATTATTGGCCACAACACATACTTTGTAGGGGCCAAAGTGGCTGTCATCTTTCTTGTTTTCATTCAGAAATTAAAGGAACACATTGCAAAAAAAAAAAGGGAGACTTCCAATTGGTATGTGTGCACATTCATTCATGCAAATACATGCATATATAAGGGTGCAGGTATTCAAACACACATACACAAACATATAGCCACACATATACATGCATATGTACACAAGTATGCATCTATATGTGTATATCACTCTCTTATATTCATTTTTCCACTCAAGGAAATGTTGGACTTTTCCTCCAGCAAATTGTCAAACATGAGAAAATAGCTGTAAAATCACACACACACATACAAGCAAGCTTTGTTTTGGCAACTATCACTTTTTCTTTCTTTGTTCTATTTAAAAAAAAAAATCTTTAAAATTTCTTCACAAACCTTCTGTGAAGAATTCTGCCCAAGAACTTGACAGAATGTGTCTCAAAGACAACTTATCAATCGTTCCTCATTGATTAGTGTTGGTACACAAACAAGATTTCACTCAAGAATGTCGGCTACCTTTGTTTAAAAGACCTGATCTGGATAGGAAAGAATATTGTCTCAGGGAACTGAGTAACACTTTCTTCCTTAACAAACCAGGTCATTCATAATATATATATTATATATACGCACACGCATATACATATATAGACACACATACATACATACACATATATATAAGTAGATAAAGATGCAGAGTTTAACACTTTCTTTCTGAGCAAGCCAGAGCATTTAAAATATATATATCATATATACATAAGCACACACTCACTCACACATATATATATACACTTATACACATATATAAGTAGATAGAGATGCAGGTATAACACCACACACACATATAAGTAGATAGAGATGTAGAGTATAACACCTTCTTAACAAGCCAGGTCATTTATTATATATATATATATATATATTATAAACATATGTAGACACACACATACATGAATGCATATACATATATACAAAAGTAGAGATACCGGTTGTAACACTTTCTTTCATCATTTATAATATATTATATGTACACACACACACACACACATATATATCTGCGATGGTTTTTGATAAGCAGTATCAATTTTTACAATTCTGTAAATAATAATAATAATAATATTTTATAAGCTTAAAGCTTATAAATGATCCCTGTGTAATGACTAAAGAAATTAGTCTAATATTGGGGCATATAAATAAGCCCCTGATGGAAATAAAGTAGGGTTTCCATATGCATGAGACTCAAACCCACAGCTCTTTGTTTTCATGACCAGTGTGTAACCAAGCAGACAGAGATGGAGGGTGAACAGAGAACTTCCATTGGGATGTGGCAGGGAGCCTTATTTATGTAAAATACAGATTCCTTGACAACAACAAAAAAACCAGTTTTAGACAAACATCAGTCTTGGTACTGCTACTAGAGTCTTTACTAGATATGGTTAATTAGCAAAGATGGCACTTTGCATCTGATTAAAGTTGTCTTGAAAGAAATAATGTTTGAGAAAGATATTCACACAAATCAGACTGATGGCATCCAGTCTGCTGGGGTTTTTTATACAACAGTGATTTGAGAGAGACTTGGCTGATATTTCTAGCAGGTTGAGTGACCGCATAAAGGTTGTTAGTAAGCTCAAGAGGCTTTTTCTAATTGTTGTTTAGCCCAGGACAACACTGACTGAGCAGATTGAAGACATGCTAATCATGACCACCATCACTTTCTCTGTGTGTGCATGGTAGGGGGTGTTCAGATTTAAGACTACATTATCCAATGTGTTTTTTCTTTATATGAAGTACATTTGGCTACTATTTCTAGCAATATCGAATGATCACATAGAAAGTTTCTCTGCTTGTAGACACCTCAGATTGATGAAGATAATATATGCCAGCCACTGCAAACTGGGTTTCACACACAGGCCATAATCCAAATGAAAACCAGGGATTTAGTGGCAAGATGAACCAAATTAGGGGACACATGTCTGATGTTGAGTACAGGATAGATTACCTTACTCCCACTCAATCTCACATCACTTACCACCTCCATACACATACATACATAAATATATACACATATATTCAGATATGCACACACACACATACATGTATAGGTTTACAAAGATACATATTTAATATATATACACTTACATATATACACAAAATCATACATACATACACATTCAGCCAAGAAAGATTCTGTAAAGACATGCAGAATACTGCAGGAGATAGCAGAAGGAACTAATTAACCAAAACATAACGATAAAAAGTTTTAACAAAGACCAAACCCTACATCCCACTGGACACATCCAGAACAACAAAGCAATACATAGATATATATATATATATATATATATATATATATATACACATGTATGTATATTGTTAGTAATAATACTTTTCTTTCCTTTGTTTTCCTCCAACTGTAATAAATGAAGGATCTTGTGTTCTTGATTTTTGGATTGTTGCCAAAATAAGGCAATAATTGAAAGATAAGTAAATGAGGGTGCTACAGAGATCCAGTTAGATCCAGCAGGAACTGGTGCACCACATAGTGTAATAATAATAATAATAATAATGATGATGATGATAGTAATAATAATAACTGGCTGCACACTTTGTATTCAATAGGTTGCTTCTGAAGTGTCTGCCACGGTAGTTGTTAGCGTCGGGCAGGACGTTGTGTTGGTTACAGTTTGTACCACTTGTTGTAGTTCAACAACCTGTGTTTCTACATCCCTGTAAATAGGAGAAAGGAAAAGAGATCTTGAAAAGAACACTGTTACACCACACTGCAGCAAACAAATTTAATAAAGTCAGTATGAAAAATACACAACATTTTTAGATATATATTTATATATATTGGGTTGTCCCATAAATAATGCGGTTCTTTTCAATAGCTTGAACTAAAAAAGTCAGAGGGAGATGGGATAAACTACCTATATCAACTTGCTATAAAAGCAGGTAGTAATTTTACTTTGTTCTTATTCTTAGTGCAAGTTTTGAAGAGTGCAGTTCAATTCTGATACACACATAATTATAAATAATCAAAATGAATTGCTCATCTGGTGGTGTAGATTTAGCAGTATGGGCAAACCAAAAAATTATTTATAATACACAATACAGCAAATGAATTTGTTCTGTTAGATAAGGCATATTTCAGCATCAATGCACAATATATATAAAACTATAAAATTCTCTCAACAGAACAAACGAACTTGACAACCAATATATCACTATTTCAATCTTGTTGAGCCTCATTACCTTCCATGAAGCCAAGGTAATTGTTTCTCTTGCCACCATCATACATAATATGTAGAAGTACCAGGTATTTATAATCTACGTAATAACATTCTGGTTCCAAGTTCTATAAAAGCTGAAAAATATGTCAGAACTACAAATAGACTAACCTCCAGGTTTCACCAGAATTCTGAATAGCTGCTGAATGATCATCGATCTGCTTCTCTAGTCCGGAGATTTGAGCTCGAAGACTACTCAGGCAGGACTGCAAGTCATCCAATGGTCTGTAAGAGATTACATATTCATGAAGTAGTAATGGTAGATGTAGGTATTTTAAATTACAGTCTCTTTCACTTACGTTACAACATGTAGCTTATACATGACTCAGTCACACAGACAACACTACAGTCACATCACAGACACACTGTCATGATCATGCAGTTGTGCGTTCGATTCCCGGACTGGGCTATGTGTTGTGTTCTTGAGCAAGACACTTTATTTCACGTTGTTCCAGTTCACCCAGCTGTTAGAATTGAGTTGCGATGTCACTGATGCCAAGCTGTATTGGCCTTTGCCTTTTCTTTGGATAACATCAGTGGTGTGGAGAGGAGAGGCTGGTATGCATGGGCGACTGCTGGTCTTCCATAAACAACCTTGCCTGGACTTGTGCCTCGGAGGGGAACTTTCTTGGTGCAATCCCCTGGTCATTCAATGACCAAAGGGGGTCTTTACATCTTACTTCTGTGACTATTCAAAGAAACAGTGAGTTATGAAGGAACTGACAGAAACTGGTGACATACATATGTATGTGTGTGTAACTGTACCATGGAGGAAAGGTTACTTACTTGCTTTCCAGAGCTTGGACTGTTGTGTCCTGCAATAGCTGTTCCAAGGCTTCAATGTCAAATGGTTCACCGGCCAGCGCTAATATGGTCTCCTTGGTATCTTCATCCATTTGTGTCCCGACGTCTCGACAGTTCGGAGAGCAAGCTCCTTCAGTCACAGGCTGCGTTGATTCAGGTTCAATGCTGGCTTCTGCGGTCAGGTTTTCACTGTTAACTAAGGTCCTCTTGGGGGAGCTTTTTAATTTGGATGAAACCTTTTTGGAGATCTGGTTGCAATCAGAGAAAAGAACACAAAATATAAACTTAAAAGTAAAAAAAAAAACAGAAATAGATTCATCAATCTAACATAAACATACAGAACAACAAAAATCAAAACAAACAGCAGAAAAAAAAAGTCTTCTGACCTTATGTTGATGGATTGAGGTCTTGAGGGCACTCCTTAATTCGGACACTTTAGCCTGTTGGTTCAACTTTTCTTGGCGTGAGGCTGTCAGTTCACCACGGAGGGCCTCCAGTTCTTGTTGGTTGTTCTAAGAATTACAAGAAAACAGATTTTTTTTTTTGTTTTTGTTTATTTTAAAGTCTTACTCAGAGGAGCAACAACTGTGACCCTTAACAGAGTCATGGTTGCTGTTCTTCCTATGATTTAGGGGCTTAGTGAGTGGAAGGATGAGGGGGAAGTGCTTATGATCCTTTTCAGGGTCTCAATGATGGAAGCAAAGAAGGGGAACACCAACACTCCTATTTAGGGCCTCAGTGACAGGAGAGAGAGGAAGGGCAGTGTTTGTGACCCTTTTTAGGGCCTCAGTGAATGAAGGGAGAAAGGACAATGTCTGTTAGGTTTTTTAATGCTTCCCTGACTGGAGGGAGGAAGGACTGCCTACATGATCCTTTTCAGGGTTTCTGTGACTGATAGGAGCAAGGAAAAGCACCAAGACCCTTTCCAGGGTCCCTAGAGAGAAGGGAGAAACTAAGATCCAGATCAAAGACGTTACTGAAAAATAATACACAACACATACATTGGAAGATAGAAGCAAGATGTAGACCCCACCAGATGCATTGCTGGCTCCTTGTCTAGGAAAACAGTAACCTGGAATAAGAACTGATACAAAACAGAAGGGTCTTTTTAGCCCTCATTACATAAAACAATTTCTCCTGTGCCTGTGGAACTATAAAATACACCTAGGGCACTTTGTAAAGTAGTTGGTTATAGGAAGGGCATCCTACCATATAAACCTTGCCAAAAAGGAAAAAAACCTACAACGAAGATGTGAACATCAGAAGCCACATTGCAGGCTACTGGTCAGGAGAGTAGCAACTCTGAGTAAGAAATAATACAAAGCCCTCCTTGTAGGGGACGAACTCCCTAATGCTGGTAGCATGATAAAATGCATTGAAGATATACACAGCATCATAATTGGTTTGTTTAGAATGAGTGAAACAGGGAGATAGAGAATGTTAGGTATCATATCTACAGGTTATTTGTCCAAACTAAACATGAGGACAGTTGAAGAGAATACCTGTAAAGTCTTTTTCAGATTCTCCTGTTCCAGGTCGTGTCGTTCTTCAGACAGAGTCAATTGGTGACGAACAGACTCAATTTCAGAGTTCTTCTGTTGAAGCTTCCATTGTAAACTCTGCAAATATAAAACAAATTAAAACAAACTGAAGTCAGAGAAAGACAAGCATCATCATCATCATCATTGCAAAGAGCACCTGTGCCAGTACCACATGAAGAGCATCCGTGCCATGCCACATGATAGAGGAACTGTGCCAAAGCCATGTTAAAATGCATCCATGCAAGCGCCACATAAAAACACCCAGTACACTCTGTAAAGAGGTTGGCTTTAGGAAGGGCATCATGCCAAAATAGATGACTGGGGCTTGGTGTAGCCCTCTGGTTTGCCAGCTCCTGACCTGGGGCTAAACAACAACATAAGAAATGTAAGTAAATAAATGACATCTCACACCTTCTGGGTAAAAACAAGTAAACAAGAGAAGCCCTTTACCTCTAGTTGCTCCAGTATGACTGGATTGCGGTCCTGATTGTCGGAGAGGTTCCGTTGCAAGCGCTCAATTTGAGCGTTCAGTGTTTGGTTAACATGCTGCACATTCTGAAGACTAGACTGCACCTGAGACAGCTCTTCCTTCTTTCGCTGCAGTTCATCTGCAGTTGCATCACATTGCAATGCTTTCTGCTCAAAGCTCCCCTGTAATTGCTCCTGTTCAGTTGCCAGAGCTTTCTGTTGCCGCTTCAAGTTTTTGTTTTCTTTAATTTTCACACCAATCTGCAATGAAGAAACAGATATGTTTCAATAGATACATCCATGTAGATACATCGTGTCGTTTTTCATGTTTTTTTCGTAATGTAAAAGCTGTAAAATACATCCAAATATCTTTTACAGAGTGCAAACATTTAACCTAGAATTGACATATGTAGAGTTGATAGATATATTTATTATACCATACAGACACTGCAACAATCAGGCAAATTGATATCAAAAAGGATAAGAATCTGGGAAACTATAAGAAAAATTTAATCCAATAGTAGGTTTTTGATTCCAAGAAAGACCATTCTTGCTAAGCCTGCACATATGATTTGTTTCTAGTGATCACCACCCCCTCCATCAAATCAACATGGCCTATACAGGTGCATGGTGTGCCACACATCAGGTGTCAAAGCGATTGTAGAGCATCATCATCATCATCATCAATGAAATTAAGTGATGAACCACTCAGTCCAGCATTTGAGCTCACAAACTCGCATAACACCCTAACCACTAGGCTATGTGCCCTCATAATAAAAACAACAGAAAAAAACCCAAAAGACCGACCTGTTTCCTGAGCTCTCTCTGGTTACTCTTTTCATGAGCCAGCATCTGTTCAAGTTCCTGTAACCTGTTGCTGAAATCAGAATCGTTACAATCTTGGTTCTTCAGCGTTTCGCTGAACTGGGTCTGTAGTTCGACCAGTGACGACTCACGACGAGCCAGAGCTTCTTCTAACTCAGCCACATGGTTCTTCAGAGTTGTATTGCTTTGTTGTAAACCTTCAGAGGTAAAAAAAAAAAATATATATATATATATATATATATATGAAAAAGAAAAGTAAAAATAAAAACAATATAAGTTTCAAATTTTGGCACAAGGCCAGCAATTTCGGGGAGGAGGAGGAGGGGGGGTCAAGTCAATTACATTGACCTCAGTACACAGCTGGTACTTCTATGATCAACCCTGAAAGGATGAAAAGTAAAATATTTTGAACTCAGAACAAAGATGGATGAAATGCCACTAAGCTTACAATTTTGCCAGCTTACTGCCTTAATGATCATAATAATAATAATAATAATAATAATAATAATAATAATAATAATAATAATAATAATAATAATGATAATAATAATAATAATGATAATAATAATAATAATAATAATAATAATAATAATGATAATAATAATAATAATAATAATAATAATAATGATAATAATAATAATAATGATAATAATGATAATAATGATAATAATAATAATAATAATAATAATAATAATAATAATAATAATAATAATAATAATAATAATAATGATAATAATAATAATAATGATAATAATAATAATAATGATAATAATAATAATAATAATAATAATAATAATAATAATAATAATGATAATAATAATAATAATAATAATAATAATAATAATAATAATGATAATAATAATAATAATAATAATAATAATAATAATAATAATAATGATAATAATAATAATAATGATAATAATGATAATAATGATAATAATAATAATAATAATGATAATAATGATAATAATGATAATAATGATAATAATAATAATGATAATAATAATAATAATAATGATAATAATAATAATGATAATCCTTTCTAATATAGGAACAAGGCCTAAGATTCTTTTGAAGGGTGCTAATCAATTACACAGGCCTTAATTGGTACTTGTTTTATCAACCCCAAAAGGATGAAAGACAAAGTCGACCTCGGTGGAATTTGAACTCAGAAATAAGGAGAAAAAAAATAATAATATTATCACAATAATTGGTCTTCATCTTCAAAGTTAGAAATACTTTGGCTCCCTACCCCAGCCCAACATCTACTAACCCCCTACAAAGCTGAGGTGCAACCCTCATTGGAACATTGCTCCCACATCTGAGATTGGGCTGCTATTGTCTCTGATTGCGATAAAGCCACTCACCAACACACTCCATACAGTCTTTTATGAAAAGTGGGTCACATGAGACATTGCCCATTCTCAAGTGGCCAGTGATGTAGAACAACATCTGACAGTCTGGTTGATCATGGGATAACTAAAACTAGTTATAAAAGTACAGAAATTTTAGGGAAAAGTTCCACCCCAGGGCTCCTGACCTGTAAGGCGACCTCGTTCTTTTTCAAGTTCCAGCTGGAATTGGTAATCTTTGGAACTGGCTTCCCGCTCCACTTCTTCTTTCTCGTTGACCAATTGCTGTAGCTGCTCTCCCATGACCACAACCTGTGCTACATATTGGTCAATCTGTTGTTTGGTTGCTATTTCCAGTTCTGTTAATTGACTTTCAGCTTGATGTTTCTGGCTGGTTACCAATTCTAATTCTCCAGCAAGAGTCTGAAATTGAGAAGTCTTATGTTAAAACAAATTCATTTATTTATATATATATATATATATATAGCAGTCTGTTAAAGTCTGTCATACCGGCCATGACGAAGGGAAATAGCCCTGAAACTCGAGTCGCCTTTATATATTTATATATTTGATCCTTTATATTGAACACTCAATATTTCATCTACATTCAATACTTTCTTTCATGGTGCCATCCATTTTTATTTTATTTTATATTATATATTGTATATTATATTATATATTGTATATTCCATATTCTATACCCCACATTGGTTCTGCAGGAATATAAATAAAACATAAAAAACAGACAGTGTTGGAACTCTTTTAAACAAAATAATATATTCCTCTATACACAATCATACAAAAAAAAACACCTTTTTTGTACTTATTTTTACTCGCATATATATATATATATATATATATGTGTGTGTTGTAGATAAGGTTTTCTTTAAGCAAAGGCTAAGAGTGAGGTAATTCTGAAAGAAACCCCACATAAGATATGACCCTCTAACAGTGACTCACAGGACCCTCTAACAGTGACTCACAGGACCCACTGGCAGTTGGAAGTTCTCCAATGTCCAGCAATGAGACCCCTTTAATAAGTTAAATGATAAACTTCAATGGTTGGACATTGTACCAATAACCCTACACTGTAAAAGACAGACAGAATAGATTTTTTAAAAATCACAGAAGTATGAAATAGTCGTTATCTTACCTGTAACTCTACCTTCATGTGATCTTGTTGCTCCAACATACCAAATTCAAACTTCCGTTTAAGCATATCATGTTCGTTCTGAAGTGCTTCTTTGCTGGAAACCATCTCGCGGAGTTTACTACTGAGAAGTTCAGTGTTGCTGTCATAAGCCTTTTGTCTTTCCATCAATTCATCTTTCACAGCATTTAAATCAGTACTAAGTCTTGCTGACCGAGCTTTCTGTTTGGTCAAGTTGTTTTGCCATTTCTTTTCAATAGATTTCATCTCTGCTTTCAGGGTTTTGTTCTCAGTCTCAAGCTGTAGAAGTTTCTCAGAATTTTCTAGATTTTGCTCTTCACTTGATGGTCTCTCTTTCTCCTTTTCTAATTCAACATTTACAAGATCAAGATTCTTCTGGACATTTTCTAGAAGGTTCTGTACGGCTTCCTTCTCATGAACTTCATGTAAATACCGGTCATTCAATTCTGTAAACTGCCCTCGAAGATCATTTAAGTCCTTGGTAAGAGCTTCATTCTTCTTCTCAATCTTCTGAGAATGTTCAACCAGATTCTCTTTGTCTTCCTGAAGTTCTTTCTCAGGCAAATTAGACAGTGTTTTCTGAGATTCTTCCAATTCCAACTTGATCCTATCTCTGTCCACTTTCACTTGTTCAAGTTCGGCAACACGATTATTCAGCTCCTGCTTCATTTGCCAAAAGCTTTTCTCTACTTTACTCAAGTCACCACGAAGTGTTTCCAAGGAAGAATCAAAAATTTTCTTTTCTTCAGAAGCTGCTACCAAAGATATTTCCACTGCAGCCTTCTCTTCTTTCAACTTCAACACTTCCTGGTTCTTCCGACTGACTTCTGTTTGGAAAGCACTCAAAGAAGATTCAACATCAATGAGTTTCTGCTGTAATTCCTCACTGATTTTATCCTGGTGAAACGAAAAAGAGATAAAAAAAAAAAATAATAATAATAAACTGGTAATTATAATGATTACTGTCAAAGAAAATTATGTTTGAAAATGTATGATGTGTCACTTCATATATGTATACGTATTACTCTGTGTATGTGAGTATGATTCAGTGTGTGTGTGAGTATGTGCACTCAGTTCTGTTTCTATGTATGTCCAGATGTGCAGACATGGGTATATGTAAATTTAGTAGTCAGGTATCCTACTTCTGGATAAATATCTCGTGACTTACTGGATTCAAATTAGGAATCATTACTGCTAGACTACAATTTTACAACAGAAAAATACGCTCCCAAATTAGACAACAAATTTTTTTTTAAACTAATTCATGCATTTATTTGAATTTGTAAAACTTTCCAACCCATATGGATAGGAGATAATGAAATTTTTAAAAAGTCATAATTAAAAGAAAAAAAGAGCAAATTAAAAAGAAATCTAAGTATCCTACCTTTTCAGTGAGTTTTCCTTCAGTAACCATCAGATTTTTCATCAGACTTGCCTGCTCAGTTTCTAAAGAAAATATTTGAATCTGCTTTTTCTTCACGTTGTTTTGTGATTTCTCAAGTTGAGCCTCTAGGTCAACTGTTGTCTGCAACAAGGTGGCTATCTTTGACTTCTCTTCCTCGACACTCAAAATTTTCGAATCAAATGTCTCTTCAATGAGATGCCTCTCTCTCTGGATCTCCTGGAAAGCTGTTTCTCTCTCCAACATGTCTGCCTGAATGTTTTCCAGTTGTCGAGCGAGTGTCTCTTTCTCTAACACTGCCTTCTGCCGCGTCTCAGACAACAACTGGTGCAGGCGTGCAGTATCTGCTTTCAAGCGTTCACTGATTATTCCCTGAGATGAGACTTGTGCATGCAGTGCAGTTAACTCCTTTTGCAGTTCTGAACGAACCTTGTTGGCCATCTGGAGTTGTTCGTGGTACCACTGCTTTGTGCTGGTAATGGCTGACAAGTCACTTTTTGCATTCCGTGCATAAGTGTCAGACAGCATCTTTTTCTGAAGTGCAGTCTGCACCTCAACATAAAGTTCAGCAACTTTATTTTTTAAAGCTTGAATGGTCACGTCACGGGCATTAAGACTGTCCGACAATTCTCGTACATTTATGTTTTGCTTGTCCTGAAGCTCCTGGGTCAGCTTCAATTCCTCTTCATGATGTTTAGCAGCATCAATCTTTTCTTCGAGCAGTTTCTGAGTATCCTCTAGACATTGTTCCAAGTAGACACGGTTCTCTTTCAAGCTCTTGATGTCGGCTTTCAGTGCATTCTGTTTCACGTCAGACTCCGAATTATTGAACAATTGCAGTTTCTGATCCAGAGAGGCAACTTGAGCCTGTAACTCCGCACGTTCTTGTAATGCAATTTCTGCCTCTGCACTCAACACTTCCAACTGACCCTCCAGTTTTGCCTTCTCCTTCAGAACAGTATTTAGGTTCGTTTCATCCGGTTTCCCTGTTGCTGGAGAAGATACCTCGACATAGGCCTGAAGAGAGAGAGAGAGAAAGAAAAGGATGGAGAAAGAACAACCAAAATGAGACTAAATACGTTTATATATAATATATCTTGGCTGACACAAAGCTACGCTGATACAGAGAAAAGGTACATCAAATCTGTCTAAAATAATTCTTATATATATATATATATATATATATATATATATATATATATATATATATATATATATATACACACACATTATGTTGACACTGGATTTGTGTCAACATAGTGCAATAGAGTGTTCCCCCTGAAGAATTGTAGTGGATCTGCATCCAATCACACTATGAACACCTGAACACCCAATGCAGAGGATGCAAAAAGCCATAATGTGAAACATGCATAGGATAAAACATGAATGGATAAAAAAACAGAAAAAGTGATTCTACCTTGGATTTTCTCTCTGTAAATGGTTTCATTGCATTCTTAAAAAGAGGTCCAGGGTCAGGAAGAACGATTTTAGGTTTTGTGGTAGTCGATAATTTAGATGGTAAAGAACTGACATCTTTCTCGGGTAACTCCACACTGCCAGGGACGGAACCAAGACGATCGGAAATGTCAGTATTTTGGAAAGGATACTTTTGGTCATGGCTAGCACCGGTCACCGAATCCAGCAGAGGAGAAAACCTTGCAGTGTCTCTGCCAGAGTCACTTGGTGTGAAAGAACGTTCTCTCACTGGTGGAGAGTGTCGTCCATTTTGGAATCTTTTGAGGAAACTTTCCAGCTCAATAGCTTTGACAGGTGGCAGTGACTTGAGAAAATCTTCGGCTGTGCTGTCGTCTTCATAATTGTAATCCTCATCACAATCAGAGAACTGGGCTGAGGAGCTTTTTACAGAGGCAACTTCATCAGTTTTGTCTCCTTCACTTAGACCATTCTCTTGACTGGGTTCTCTGGAGATTTGTTCCATAGACGATGAGACAACTGAAGATGTTGTTGATGCGGAAGGAGACAAACCATCATTTTCTTCTGTAAAATCTTTGGAAGCAGATTTGTTCTTAGGTTTTCCCTTTTTCTTCGATTTTGGTTTTACCTGTTCCCTGTCCCTGGGGGATGTTTCGGAGTCAGACATAAATTTTGGTCCTGAATTGAACCAAGATGTTTTCTCTGTTGTTAAAGTGATATTTGTTGCAGGAATTATAATTTTGCCTTTGGTTGATGGAATAACTTTGGCCAAATCTTTGTCAGTCTTTGAAACGTCTGTTGGCAATATTTCAGTGCTTTCTCCTGAAGACATCAACGAATGAGAATCATTAGAGTATAAAGAATCCAAACGTGGTGTTCTCTCAAAAGACATTTTCAGACTTTGGCTATCACTGTTGAGACCAGGAATAAGATTCTGAAATTAAAGAATTTAAAAATTAACAACTTTGAATTCCTCACACAAATGGATTTAGTTTAAATATTTGTGTCTTAATTGGTTCCAACAGTTCCTACTGCCAAAAGATTTTAGTAATGGTTCTTTTAGTGGCCACCATACTGAACTAGTTTACTGCTTACACCACACTCCCACCGTCAACACCATAGACACACACTCTCTCTCTCTCTCTCTCTCGCTCAGATTTGGTTGGCTTGGAGCTATAATAGAAAGTAACCTATCTAAAGTGCCACACAGTAGGATTAAACCCAAAACCATGGGGTTGAGAAGCAAACTTCTTAAACACACAGCTACAAGTGTATCTATAAAACAAAATGTAAAAATATACCTGAGGTATGTCAGAGGATGTTTCTGAATTTGTCTTTGAGGAGAAACTTTCACTCAAGGGTGCTGGCTGTATATTGTTGGCCTTCAACCTCTTCTCTGCTTCAGCCACAATCTGAGCAACTACTTCAGGAGAAGCAGGGGTCACATTCTTATCACCTGAAAGTGAAAGAGGACAACAGATAAGTTCAATAAAAATACTGTTAGAAAGTTGATAGTGACAATAGAATCTTGGTCTAAATGACTAACAGTATTTGAATGAATAAAAGATTGCTTGTTTGCAAGCAATGTGATATTTCCCCCTCCATCTTTAGTCTGATCAATGTTTTCATGAAATACTGCAAACAACCAACCAGTGAGAGAGGCTGACATGAAACACTTACCAATAACTGACCACTGCAAGTGGAGTGCTTCTGCAACAGTCTCAAAAGCATTGCTGTTTTCAAACGGAGTTGTATTGGTCGTTCGTTGTGCAGTGGTGGTCGCTGGCTGTGGTACATGTGCCAGTGTTGAAGGAGACACTTCCGTTGTAGCCATCTTCCTTTTTGGGATTGTAAACTTTGGTCTGTTGTCACGGCTACGTAGTTGAGAATTCACAGTTTTGGTGATGGCTGATACCTACAACAACAACAACAACAACAACAAAAATGAGGAGGAGGGGCAGTACCCATCACAAATGCAAAAGCTTTCAAGACAGATGAGATTTATGAACATATTAATTATTAAGGTCTTGTGTTTCATCCCAGGTAAGCCCTGAATAAATGGATCTATGATTAAGGTCATTCCAACGAGGACCACTCCATCATACTTTTCAAAATTGTTCTTTTCTAAGATGATTAAATACTGACGGAGGGACAATAGGTGGACAATCAAGGTGACAGAATGGACACCAAGACAAAGGATAAGATCAAGATGTCAACCAAAGACAAAATGGCAAAATGATTGTACCCACTACCTGGGGGCATACATGGCCATGACTACTACCTTCACCACTGGACTCTCTATCTGTCAGTCTATATCTATCAATCTGTATAAGTATCAGACTAATATAAGTACTGGGGTTGATATAACTCATTAAATACTTTTGAAGGTGGTGTCCCAGCATGGCCATAGTTCATGACTCAAACCAGTAAAAGAACAAAATGAAATAGACAACAAACAAACAAAAAAAGAAAGCGGGAGATGGGGGTTCACCTTGATAAGGGTAGATATGTCATCAGCAGTTGTGGTAGGATCGTTGATGGAGGAAGGCTTGTCTGATTCAAGTTCACTGAAGTTGATAAAGGGATTCACGAGATGATCGTTCCCCTGTGGGCTTAACCTTTTCTCAGACCAAACATAGTGAACTCGAGTATCACAAGGGTTACCTTCGCTGCTCTGACATAGCCTCTGCTCAACTGGGTTCCTCTTCACAGTCTCTGCAAATAGAGAGCATCATCACCATTATTATTATTATTATGAAGGAACTGTAATAAATGAATGACTGGCGAGATGGAGGAGAAAAGAAAGTTGGAAGAAGAAGAAGGGGAGGAGGAGAAGGGGAGGGGGAGGAGGAGAAGAAAGGATAGGATGAAAGAAAAAATAAAGAACAAGAGAAGAAGAAAAAAAGAAGGAAGAAAAGGAGGAGGCAGAAGAAATAATAAGTGGAAGTGGGAGAAAGAAGTTGATGAAGAGAGAAGCAGAATTTACTGACCAGGAATTCCATAAGACTGTAGAACGGCAGAAGAAGAAGGAGAAGAAGTGAAATCATTGACAAAATCTAAGTCGTAGTGGATCACATTATTGAAGGAATCAAAATTCTGTTGAACTTGCTCAACATCAGGGGGAAGCTGGAGTTCGTGCTCGAAGTTGATCTGTTCAAATGTGAAATTAAAAGGCTCCATACAGACCCAGACATTACTCCCCCTGGCACCAGCCTGAAATGGTAAACAAAAGAGAAAAACAAGGAAATAAGTGGGTGAAAAATAAGCAAACAAAAAGGCGGTCGGCTGACAGTTGAAGCTTATAAGTGGAGTTGAACAACCTAAATAGCAGACATGTGGATACAAGTCCCTGCACACACACACGTAAGTGAGAGAATAGATAGAAATATATACTTCGACCCTCCCAAGATCATACGTATAGATATATAGATATATAGATATGTATATGAATAGACATAGCTGCTTAGTAAGAAGTTTGTTTCTTTACCACAAGGTTCCAGGTTCGTTCTCACTGTATGCCACTTTGGGCAAGTGTTTTCTGTTACAGCCCCAGGTCAACCAAAGTTTTGTGAGTGGATTTGGTAGATGGAAACTGAAAGAAGCCATCATGTGTATATGTATATGTGTGCATGTGTGTGTGTATATATATCATCATCATCATCATCATCATCGTTTAACATCCGCTTTCCATGCTAGCATGGGTTGGACGATTTGACTGAGGACTGACTGGTGAACCAGATGGCAAGATTGGTGAATTTCTCTGTTGCTATTGTGAGTGAGTGTTTGAGAAATAGATAGAGAGAGAGAGAGAGAAGAACAGTTGACACTTAATCCAACTCCAATCTTAAGTTCAATCAAGAAAAAGAAACAAGTGTGAATAAGGCCTTACCTTGCTGACATCTGAGTAAATAAGTCAGTTTAGTCAGTGCGGCAGGTAAATTAAGTAGGTTTGGTGTTGTCAGTGTACAGAAGAAAGTCAGCGAACTATTTATGTCTGACTGGCTACTCTAAATAACTGGTGGCAACTAACAAGGCAAGAGGAAGGGATGTGTGTGTGTGTGTGTGTGTTTTAATCTAACCGAAATATTTTGATATGATTTATTATTAACCCAGTCATTACTTAACACAGACAGGAATGTCCAAGCTAGAAATAGCCAGGTGTCAAGAAAACAACAACAGTGAGAGAGAAGGACACAAAAAAAACAATAAATAACACAAAGGAAAATAAAAAAGTATTGTATTTCGGGATCATCATTTTTTTCTTTTGTTTTTTGCCAAATAAATACACACACAATATATTCATTCTTCTCTCGTTTATTACTGTCCTTATTTTAACTCGAGTCCATTGTCCGAAAATCTTTTGTCACACATCTGTGACCTCTTCAGCAACACTTTCCATCCTAATGTGTGCTCCTGCTCTGCTTAGTCCATTCTGTTCTTCTAGAAGACTGAAAGTGTCATTGAAGAGATCACAGACATGTGACGAAAGATTTCCAGATATGAATTAAAATAAGAACAGTATTAAACGAGTGAAGAATGAATATATAATGCATGTATTTATTTGGTAAAAAAGAAAAAAAACGACCATCCTGAAATGCAACAGCATCTGTTTCAACACACTGTTTCACATCAGGAATCTTGCAACACAAATTCACAAACATAAAATATATAAAATGGAAAGAAAAACAAAGGAACTTTAATATGGCTCTTCAAAGAGCAGCCTGTTTCCCTCATATCACATATCACCATCTTAAAAATATACCCTAAAAATAAAGACAAGATGGTCAGGGCTTGTATGCCTTTGATCAATATGCAAAATAACCCTTAGCTTGTCTTCAAGCAAGGTAATATTTCCCCAGGATCAGACATGTTTTTGAAGATTGGAAATGAATGGCATTCATTTACAACAATCACACAACACCAAAACAACACACACATATTTTGCAGTCTCTGTCTACCAAATCCACTCACAAGGCTTTGGTCAGCCCAAAGCTATAGAAGAATACACTTGCCCAAGGTGTCATGCAGTGAGATTGACTCAGATCAATGTAGTTGGGAAGTACATTTCTTAACCACATCAAAAATAAGGTAACGAAAAACGTTAAGAATGAAACTGAGGGTGACACAACTAAATAAAAATGTCTTGAATGTGCTGCACTGTTGTCACTGTAATTCAATGACTGAGTGAAGTTGAAAATAAAATAAATGTAATAGCATAAAAAAAACAAAGAACTAATCTAAAGATAGACTGAACTACGATACATGACTTCCATGACACATAATAGAAAAGTAAGTATTAAACAGATTCTTGTTTCAAGTAACGAGCTTTGTTATTCCGATTACGGCTGAATTGTCAACACAGGTTTACATATGGAAACAAAGTGAGAAAACATAAACAAGAAACATGGATAAAATAAATGGATTTAAACTGTGAGAAGAGAACAGTTCACACACTATTGTTAGAGGCATAACACTATTTGTAGTTTGGTGTTTATAGTTTGTTTGGTTTATGCCCATTTTTCCATGCTAGCATGGGTTAGACTTGTGTTTCTCAAAGTGGGATGTGTGTCGATACAGATGGAGGTGGGGGTGGAGGGACTTCAGAATAGCACCAAAGTAACAACTGAATAAAACTAGCAATAGAATTTTTATCAAAACTCCTTTTGAATATATATATATATTTCAAAGCAGGAGTTAAAAAAAAAGCCCATTATGTGTGTATACATACATATATACTTATGTTTGTAAGTATGTATATGCATATTTGTGTGTGTTTGTGTGACAGGAAAGGGAGAGTTGAAAGAAAAAAGAGATTGAGAGAAATCTCCAAAGCAAATAGAATGAGGCAACAACTATGAGAGAGAGAGAGAGAACAAGAAGCAAATGGAAGCAGATAAAACTCTGAGACATTATCTCGCTTTCGCTCTCTCCTCCACCACTTGGAACCGATCCAATTTCCTACTGTTAATTAAGTCAATGAAAACCAGTATTTTGGTACAGTACCAAGTCGGTACTAAGTTAGTAGAGCAATTAATAATTTATGCTGGTGTAGTAGGTGTGATGGAAGTAGTGACATAGTAGTGGTGGCGGTGGCACAGGTGTGGTGATGGTGGTGATGGCGCTTTTGGTGTTGGTATGGTTTAGTAACACCCAACACCAGACAAGCATGTTTCCTGCCAGTCCAGATGTTCCCGTCCATACCAAAGCCTTCTGTTTGTTTTGCCGACACATTCTCCATCCATTGCTAGTTTTCCATGCTTGTCACGACTTCACCGTCTTACTCATTTCTGCTAGCTGGGTGAATGAGAGCAATGTGAAATGAAATGTCATGCCAACCCATAAGGGACGGTTTCCTGGTTCCATGGCATATAAATTCCCCACCAGGACAGGACGCTGTTCCATCACAGGGTTACTCAATTGGCAGAATCGTTAACACACCAGGCGAAATGCTTAGCGATATTCTGTCTGTTGCTACGTTCTGAGTTCAAATTCCGCCGGGGCCGACTTTACCTTTCATCCTTTCGGGGGTCGATAAATTAAGTACCAGTGAAACACTGGGGTCAATATAATTGACTAGTCCCCTCCCCCAAAATTTCAGGCCTAGTGCCTATAGCAGAAAGGATTATTATAAGTAGTAGTAGTAGTAGTAGTAGTAGTAGTAGTAGTAGTAGTAGTAATGACAAGTACCAGCAATCCAAAAACACACAGCAACAACTCCAATGGAAATAGCATTAGGCAACAACAGATACACCCATACACACAAGTTGTCTGTGAGTAGGTTTTAAGTACCAACACATACACACAACTCCACTCAGAATATCATTAAAGAACAATACACACACACGCACGCACATACTCACGGTCCCTCTTCACCCATCAATCATCCACACATGTTCTTCAGTTTGTTTAAAGGGCATCACAGCTAAATTTACAAAGGGAGCACCACACAGAGCTATGTAGTCACCTAGAGGTTTCCTTCAGTAATCGGCCAATGGCTCTAGGATCAGGGATATGGTGAACTTTTTAGTGCCAAGGGTGAATTGCAAGTTCATAAGAATCTGTGGGGTACATCTGTGTTGAGAAAAATAATCAATCGTTAAATTAGGCAAATTAATGAATGTATAGACAAAAAGGAATAAGCAGAACAAGAGGAGACATGATAGAGAGTCATGGAAGGAAGGGATCATGGGATGTGTGATGAAAGAGCTTTGACAAAGAAACTAAAATAATAAGAAGAAGAAAGCTGAAGTGAAGACCAAAAATGCAGTGCATGTGTTTAATTGGCAAATTATGGCCATCCCTGCCAAGTATAACAATATTTGTTTCATCACACCATTTCACACAAAGAATCTTGCAAAGCAATTGCATAAACATAATGAATATATTATTTGCATCAAACTAAATTACTTGGTTTTAAGGTTTATAGAGACATCATCGATGGAAAGATTTCAGGGATTTCCCCTTCAGGTACCCCCCCCCCCTTCTAGAGGACTTTCCAGACTTAATGAGTTTCAATGGTACTTGTGAACAAAGCTGCACCCAAGGACAAAGGGCTCCTCAACCCTGCTCTACACAGGAATTGACCATATCACACAAGAGTGATGACCAAACCCTGGACAAGACAACGGGTATATGCACAAAGAAGTATGTCACATCTATCATTCTTTTGCTGCTGCTAATAGATCAACTAAGCAGAAACTCAGTTAAACTTTTAGCATTTAAACCAGCAATATCCAGCCCAAATACTCTATCCATTCTGTGTTCAAACTGGCCAGATCCAGCCTCGATATAACCTACCCTATAACATCATTCGAAAACTAAACAATCAAATCATTGAAATTTTGAAGCTAAAAGATAAAGTATGATTGATCTAAAACAACGTTAAATAAATAAGCTTTACATCTGACAGAATAATCCGAATGCTGAAGGGTCGAATCTTTGAATATATTTTTAGAAAAATTAGTTTCGAACATTTCCACCAGATTTCCAAGGACGGATATTGCAAGCGAAAGGTGTCAACAACCGTCTCAACTGATCAACAATTACAGAACATAAAGAAGAATATATCACAAATGAGTGGTTAGGGTTAGGGTTAACAACACCCAAATCAGGAAATGCTGCAAGCATTTCTACTAAAAGATGTTTCCATGTGTAAATAGTTACTCAAGTCTGATATAATTACAAACAGAAGCTCATTATGAAAAAAAAAAAAAAGAAAGAAAGAAAACCAAGTAGAATGACCTGAATTTGCTATCTGTTTCTAAAGCAATGTTTTTGAAATGAAAATTGCAGCACCCTCCCACCCAGTCCATACTGGGGTGCAAGGGTGTATGATGTTTGAGGTTGAAGAGAAGAGGGGGGAGGAGGCAATAATATTAGTTCTGAACATAATAATAATGATAATAATACAAAAAAAAAAAAACCCAAAGCAATATGCATTCTTTGTTACTGACATTGGGATACCATAGATAAATGAATGTTATATTATTGAAAGCTGAAATAAACTGGATTACTGGAGCAGAAAGAATTTGCCAATTAAGGAAAATGATGCATAAATTGCAGACACTTTACATCAAGTTTGTTTTTAGGTGTGTATATGTACATATATATGTATGTACATATAGCACCTATTGAATATATATGTATGTACATACGTATATATAGTATGTATGCACATATGTATGTTTATATACATGTATTACATGTTTGTGTGTATGTATGTATGTATGTATGTATGTATGTATGTTTGAATACATGTATGTAGATATGCATGTATATCTGAGAACGATATTTCCTGAAGATAAATGAAACCATTCCAATTCAAGAATCAGTGAATAGATTGAAAAAAACAGGAACTGTCAGCTACTATGTCTCATTCAGTTTGCCAATTCCTGCACACACACACACACACACGCACACACACACACACACATGCATGCACTTATGCACAAACACATGCATACATACACGTCTCAATGAAGAAACCTAACTATGGCAATTACTGCCCAAGAATTGAAGACAATAATTGTTATAAACACTTCTTCAAGGACAAACGCATTTGAGAATCATTACAAGTGGAAGCAGAGTTGAAATTTGCCCTACTTTTTTTTCTTCTTTTTTTTACAAGGAAGCTGTTTAAAAAAAAAAATCTACAAAACAACTTTATAAAGCTTAAAAACAGTCATTGAAAACAAACAGGATTCCCAAAATAGTAGCTCAATTTCTGAGAACTAATAGCCTAATCTTCCTCAATGTAAAGCTTTCTAGTGTACACTGAATCATGTAGTCCCAGACATATTCATCTTCATCACTGTTTTGACATCCACTTTTTCCATGCTTGCATGGGTCAGACGGAATTTGGTTGAGGCAGATTTTCTACAGCCGGATGCCCTTCCTGTTGCTAACCCTCACCTATGTCTGTGTAAGGTAATATTTATCCATGGCCAGACATGTTTTTCATGGAAGACTGGAAACAAAGGACACAACTTGCATGACAGTGACACTTGTTTACAGCTATCATGCAATGTCAAGGCAGTTTCTATCGAATTCACTCACAGGGCTTTGGCTGGCCCAAGGTGCCAAACAGTAGGATTGAACCTGGAAATACATAGCTTATCACACAGTCACAACTTTGTTAAAGAAAAAGAAAAAGGGAGGGAGGTGATCATGCGTATACATATATTCATACACACATACATATATATGCCTCTGCACATGTATGTGTTTGTATGTATTAACCTATATAACCCTAATTAAATAATTAACATGGTTTGTTTATGAGTATTTTTTTTTTTTTACTGTTTCATTTATTTTACCCCCACCCCATATATATATATATATATACACACACACACACACACACATCATATATATATATATATATATATATATATATATATATATATATATATATATAGGCTAGTAGGCCTTAATGACCATATAAAATAATGCTGTGCTGTATACAGCTTAAATAACCATAAACAAACTTGCCAAATGTGGGAGCCATTACGTGGGTGATAGATGTGCTAGAAACAGAAATGAAACAATGGATAATGTGGACCTAGATATATTGTCTGAAGAAGGCCAAAAACAAAAATGTTCAAAACTGGGATGCCTTTGATTACAAGGGTGTTTTGAATGAAGCCTGGTCTGGTGCTATAAACAACAATAACCATCACAAACCAGCAGATGGTGTCTTAATGTTTTGTTACCATAAATAGTAACAAAATATAAGTTAAGAACTGTCAAAAGTTTTCCAAGCTGATAGAAAGAAGAGGGGCAGCATAGTAGGACAATGAGAGAGAGAGAGAGAGAGAAAGAGAACAGACAGAGTGTGTGGGAATGCGTAAGAGAAAGACAAGAGGCAGATAAAGAATGAGAGAGGAAGTGTATGTGAGGTAGTGTGTAGTGTGTGCGTGTAAAGTTATGTGAAACAGAGAGTGTATGAGAGAGAGAGAGAGAGAGAGAGAGAGAGCACATGAAAATGTATGAGAGTGTGAAAGAGTGTATGAGAATGTGTTACTGTGTGTGGGTGTAGGTGTGTTAGAGAAGACAGGATAGATAGAGAGATATTGCTCTATATAAATATAGAACAGTCAATGAGTAAACACTAGTATAAAGCAGGGCGTGCCTTTACTTGAATGAAGGTATTAGAGAAGCAAAAATGAATAGTAATAATAATAATAATAAAGAGAAGAAAAAATAATTGTGAAAAGTTTCTTTTATTGTTGCAAGGGCAAAAGGAGGAATAAAACTAATTCACTGAAGGAGATTTTAAAATCTGAACTCCCAGATTCATTTTCGTTATTAAAACACCCCAGGAGGGGAAAGGGGCTCTTTATAATTACTTGACCTTCAAGGTATAACAACCAAATCACACCCTGTAGTTTAAAAAAAAAATATTGATGAGATAATACAGTCCTTCAAAAAAACACCCCAGGAGGGGAAAGGGGCTCTTTATAATTACTTGACCTTCAAGGTATAACAACCAAATCACCCTCAAATCACACCCTGTAGTTCAAAAAAAAATATTGATGAGATAATACAGTCCTTCAAAGCCATAGAGAAAGACAGGGCAGCCATGTCTGGAAGGTATTTTAATTATAGGTTTTGCTAAATCTATGGTGACCTGGGATGAGATAACTTGAGAACTTCAATGTGGTCACTTCTTGGCTGCTAGAAACAGCAGCCAAATGTTGTAATGAATCACATCCCATCGGGTAAAACACAGAACAACACAACAAATATTACAGCCCTCAATATGGTTGAAATGTTCCAGAAGTCATAGGTTTCCTAAATCACTTGACCAGAGAACAACCAGCACAACGAGGGAGCCTGTATGTGGTCACTTGACCTGCTAGAAATAGAAGCCAGCTCCCCTCACCCCACTAAATGACCACTCATTACACAGTACTAAATTAGAAGGGGCACATTAGATAATGCAGTCCCTGGTATACAAAATGTCCAGATCAACATGGCTGAAACAAACTAGGATTACTTGGTCACAGCTGACCTTGGGCTAAACAACAACAACATGTATTTGCATACGTGGATGTAATCTTAAGAAGAGGTCATATCGACTAGGGTGGTAGAAGTAATGACAAGGAAATGAGATAGGTTAGTGCAAGCTGTTGGTGCTATTGTCATCACCTCTGATCTAGCAGTAGGTCTACAATCAAAGACATTCCAGTTATGGCCATCCCTTTCCATTTTTTTTTCTTTAAAAATAGTGTACATCTAATGTGGCTATTTTTTTTTTTTTGTATTTTAAAGATATTAATGAATGTTTTGAAGTAGATTTTAACTGCTATTTCAAATAAAGTACACAACAAGTACAACACAAATTTCTAAAGTATTTGTGACCTTGTCACCCAATCTACCTATGTTATATGACACCTTTATCATGTGAAAACCCGAATATTATATGTCAGTCATGTTTTTTTTTTAAATACAAAAACTATTGTCAGAAATACTTAAGGGCAGTTCTTCTCAATTTAGGGGTTGCAAAGAAGAATACTGAGGGTCAAAGTTTTTGTGAGCAGAGTTCAAATTCAAAATTTATTGGGTGGATTTGTCAATAAAACCTGGGAGTCTGTGAGGAAAATTAAATAATCTGGGATTCCTGGGTACTGAAAAGGTTGGGAGCCCACCCCCACCTAAGAAAACACCAAATTAGGCATTTGTTCTCTATGTTCTTTTGTGATTGGTTAGAATGTAGGTAGAACCCCCATATGAAACAAAATAAGGGCATTAAAGACATGTGAAAGATTAATAAATATGATTTTCATGGAAGAAAATTAACAACATCAGTAATAAAGGTTTTTTAATTCAGGTACAAGACAAGGCCAGCAATTTTGAGGGGCAGGGTTAGTCGAAACCAGTGACCTATTTTATCAACCCCAAAAGGATGAAAGCAAAAACTGACCTTGGTGAGATTTGAACTCAGAACAGAAAGAGCCCAAATAAATGCTAGAAGGCATTTTTGGGGATGCTTTAATGATTCTACATGCTCACAGGCTTTTGCTTCTGAGTTAAGCAATTTTGAGGGATGATTGTATTAACCCCAGTACTTTACTAATATTTCATTTTCATTGACCCCAAGAGGAATGAAAAGTGAAACTGAACTCAGTAGAATTTCAACTCAGAATGCAGAGTCAGAGCTGCAAAGCATTTTGTTCAAAACTTTAACAAATATGCCAATCAACTACCCTTATATTAATAAAAATAAAAATAATAATAATAATAATAATAAATGCTCTGATGCAGTACTAGGTAGTGGCTCTCATGGCTTCTGATCTTAACTGAGTGGAAGTGTTATGTACATTGTTTTGTCTTGGTGTAAAAGATGGCCTACAACAAACGTTCTGTTCAGTACCACAGATTTGCTTGACCTCAACCAACTGAGAATGTCCCTTAGTGGCTGATGATATGTGCACCTCTGATCACAAGAAGTAGTGGGGGAGCATCATAGCCATGTGTTGAGAGGAATTTTTGGGGGTTTGAATAATTCACCTCTGGAAACATGGGTGTTTCATTCAACATCCTTAAACAAACATTATTCAAGGACCATTTGAGCAGGATGGGCTACTCGACCTGAAGAAAATTCTAACTGGGCCCCACTTGCAAGTTCATGCGCTGTTTATCTTGATATAAGATCACTATGTCGCACACATATGGTTGTGATGCATGTGCCTGGTGTACCCTTATCAGATGGGTATACTGAGCTTCGTATATTTTACTTCAGTGTCACTTTAATGGCATGCACTGCTCTTTCACTCAACAATAATAATAATCCTTTCTACTATAGGAATAAGGCCTAAAATTTTGGGGGAGGGGGTTAGTCAATTACATTGACCCCCCCCCCCCCCCGTGTTCATCTGGTACTTATTTCATTGAGCCCAAAAGGATGAAAGGCAAAGTCGACCTTGGCGGAATTTGAACTCGGAATGTAAAGACAGGAGAATTTTGTCCCACATGCTAACGATTCTGTCAGCTCATTGCCTTATTAATAATAATAGTAATAATCCTTTCTACTGGAAGCACAAGGCCTCAAATGTGGGTAAGGAATTAAGTCGTTTACATCAACCCCAGTGCATAACTGGTACTTATTTAAATGACTGAACGACAACAACAACAACAAAACGTGCCACCAAGGGAGACTTTACAGGATTGTCATGACCGGAGCTGAACAACAAAATAACTAAACATTTTGAGTAATGATGAAAAATGTGTAGCACATAATCCTTTTTCTGGTCCTTTTATATTTGTCCGTCAAATACTTATGAACGACATCGACAATCTTTTAAACCTCAAAGTAGTAACTGTCAATTCGTTTTATAGTAACAGATCTGGCGAATGACTATTTTAATGCGTGTGTGTGTGTGTGTGTGTGTGAAGAGAGAGAGAGAGAGAGAGAGTTACGAAAAGCATACATACAACAATTTTCTCTCGTGCAAACAGCAAACCACCTGCCCCCACAAAAACCTATTTTTCAGTCAACCGCAGAAATGAGCAAACAAACAAAACCACGTTTATTCCCTGCAGGTTATGAATTTAAAAAATCTTTCTGAGGTCAACTTCGATTTTCATTATCCGAGAGTTTGTCGATAAAATAAAACTGGGGTCAGTTCTGAGGTCAATTTAATATTTCTATAAAGTAGTCTAAGTGCGAATGGAATTATAATCGAGGACCAGACTAACTTCGATTTTTTTTTCTTATCTTTCCGGGGTTGATAAAATAACGTACCAGTCAAGAATTGGAGCAACGTGAATATGTCTACAAAGCATCGGTTAAGTGAATGGAATTTTCATAAAAGATTTACCACTGATAATATAGTTTTATTTTGTTGTCTATAACCCCAGGTCAGACCTGATTTGATCAAACGACTTCTAGCCGTAGCAATCCTGTCATGTGTGTGTGTTTCAGATATGATGCATTTAGAACTACAATTAACAAAGTGTTGCGATTTGATTGCTATTTCTAGCTGGTCTAGTGACTAACAATACAGAGAATCAATATCCATCATTATGTTTTGTAAACGAAATTTAAAAGTCGATCTCACACTAATGAGGTGTATAATAAATTACATTGTAAATTACTTCAGATTATGAAAAGCAGATAAAATCATTCAAACCATATAATATATATATATATATATATATATATATATATACACACACTCCCAGAATCGATAACAGATGCAACAACAAAACCTACACACTCATATATATTCAAAAAAAGAAACATTAATGAACATACCAGTCGGTATTCGCCCAACAAATGAGCGAATTTTGTTTGTGACAGTCATATTTCTTTCCGTTTGTGTTAGTACGAATCTGTGTAGGTCTAAATCAATCGTATATTCCGCCAGTTGAAACGGTCTGACGACAGTAAAAGTATTTACCGTTCCATGACTGTGTGCGTATAAGTGAAAATGTTTATTAGCAAAGTGGAATAAATAATCTGCTCAGCGTCACGTCACCAAAATATGAGCCGGGTCACTGCACCGTTTCTCTCACCACTACTGTTAACCGGTGTAACACCACTGCAGTTCCTCTTATTCCATTCCACTTCTGCGGTAGCTAGTCTAGCTAGGTGTGTGAGTGCGTGTGTGTAGACGGAGAATTTCTTGCAATGCGAAAAGGGGAAAATTAAGTAACTCTTGTATATTTCAAGTACCATGGCCACCATCGAAAGTAAACGGCCTAGAAATGGAAGTTTATGTGAATCCTGCTATGTTGATTACTGTACGGTCCCTTTTAGCATTGTAAGAAGTACTCCGTCTGCAGCGTAATGGTTAGCACTCCGGACTCTGAATCCAGCGATCCGAGTTCCTGTCTTGGTGGGACCTATTTTGTTCGCTACCTATTTGTTAGAATGGGAATGTAACGAATATATATATATATATATATATATATATATATATATATATATATATATATATTAGGAGATATAGTTGTTGATAAGTTCGTGAGACTGTCTAGCGAAGGTGGAACTTCGGGGTTACCATCGATCATCGATGTTTTCCTTGTAAAAATGTGTGCGATACTCTACTTAAATGTATTAAGTGATTCTACCATTAATGTTTAACTGATTTTAATACGTAACTATTATAAAACAGACACCTACGAGCAAGCATGTTTGTGTGTAAAATGACTTAATTTGATATGTTTGGGTTGAGAGGAAGTTTCTAACGATATTGAAAGTAAGCTATCGTTTAAGTCGCTTATTGACAGTACATTGGTTGACACAGTATCTTTTGTGTAACAAGGGTGAAGACACGTTTCATTGAATATCGTAAATATAACAATGGACAAAAAAAAAAAAGCAAGGAGCAAATCAATTTAGTGGCACATTGAAGTTTGTCTCAAGAAAGGTAAATTAACAGTCATCAGATATGGCTGGATGGAAGAGAATAGCTTGGGCTCTTTTCTACGAGAGGTCTTGAAGCACCGTATCTGAATTTTGTGTTACAAAAATAATAGGAAAAGGAGAAAAAAAAACAACGAATCTCAAGGATGAAAATATATAGACGGAAGACGCAAGCCAAAGCTTGCTTTAAGTCCATCAGAGTTATATCCCTTAGACTGGTCTTTCAAGTCATTGTTCTGCATATAAGCATTCAAGGGGCAACTGTGCACCCCGAAGTTATTGTGTGGAATGGTGAAGGGTAGGATGAGGCTGGGAAAGTGAAAGAGAAAGAGATGAGATTCTTTTTTTATTTTGTATTTGATTTGATATAGAAATTCACTATTACTTTGTCTATCATACATTAATGACATTCTTAGTTCGACTTTCTTATCTGTGAAGACAAGCTCAGTATTTACATTACTTGAAAAGAAAAGACAAACAACTGAAAGCGTAGAGTAAAATTACCGTGGAAGTAGACTATCCAACGTTTCGGACAAAGTCTTTCTTCGGGATAAAGTCGACGGGAAGGAAACAAAAGAAAGACAGGAGCGTTTTTACATCCGATATGTTTGAGAAACCAGCTGAATATTCCACTCCTAACGGTAATTTCACCGCCCTCTCTCTCTCTCTCTCTCTCTCTCTCTCTCTCTTGCTGCTAGGTCAACCAAGATTTTAATGACCTTAAACATGCTTCCTTCATAAAAACTGGAATCAGTCATAAAATATTTGGCGCGAGATTATTGAACAAATGCGAAACCTGTAGCATCTGCTGCACCTGGTTACTCTTCGGTCATTTCAACCCTCCTCCTTTTCCTCCTTTACCCTTTCTTCCTCTCAAACGACAGTTGAAGAGGATTGGAAATTCGACCAAAACAGCCATTAAAAAAATGAGCGGTGGCAATAAAATAGTTATATTCACACGCTCTACTGGTCGATATATCTTTAGCTATGACAAACTCTCATCGATCTAAATGAAATATGTAAGATAGAGGAGGCTTCGTTTTCTACAGCAAGAAAATAAGACAAAAAGGAGAATGTCTTTGATAGAGTTGAACACGGCATTCTGTAAGCTTGTTGCAGGGTGATGTAATATATTTTTCAAATTTTGGTACTGGGTCTGGAATTGGGTAGGAGGTAGTCGATTACACCGATCCCCAATATGTGACTGGTACTGTATTTCATCGGCCATGAAAATTAAACCCTGTGGTATTTGAAATCGGAAAGTAAAGAACCGAAATAGAATGGCGCTATGCATTTTGTCCGACGCGCTAATGATTCATACGAAACATACGAGCTCTCTGCATGGTTTCTCAGGACTAAAATGAAGTATATCTGGCACTCCGTCGGGGAGAAAAGTTGGGGAGAAGGTAAGTCGATTACATTGACCCCAGAACTCAGCTGTAACTTATTTCATCCACCCCGAAAGGATTAAAGGCAAAGTCGACCTCTTCCAATTCTACAGCTGTCTCGGTTCCTCGAAATTAGTAAATTACATACCATTCCACCCAAGCCTATTCACCACACCTGTCTCTTCTCCTCTCGTCTTCCCATATTGTTCCTCATTCCATAAGGACCCATTCTGTTCATTCCTTCCACTTCTGAACGCAAGTCTGGAGTTCACCGCGACCCGTCCATGTTTTTTCCTTGCCGGCGTCGATATGCATATATTAAGATTAGCCATCATCTTTTAACTCATAAGGCTCTACAAGAGTCATGGAGAAAGTTCTCTTTCCCGTAGCTGAACTGTTCAAAAATATGGTTCAGTGTTTATTAATTGCAAACTACTTTATCTTATAAATAGCTTTCATTATTTTAGTTTGTTATTTTCGTACAGTGATAGATAAAGTAATATCATAGATTAATCGATATTTTCCTTTACATGTTATATGTGCTGCAAAGGGATAACAGCTTAGTGATTTGACTACAACGAAACTTTTGAAGCGATTAACTTTAGTAATTTGATATTTTAAAAATATTATATATTCTAGCAGAATGTCATTGAAGAGAGAAGGTTGAAGGGAGGTAATAGATATGGTAATTCACAAATGACAACAATAGCAACAACAAAACTTATCTTTAAGACTTTTCATAATCATATTTCCAATGAAGAACACTGTCTATGTGTTCCCTAATTCTTAAAATAATAACAATTTCGTGGAGTTGCGTAAAATAATGAGCTTCACCATTATATTAAATCCTGTATCGATTCCGTGTAGACAGCCAAGAAAACTAACTCGTCCATAATTTACCTAAAGGATTATCTTTCTTGATACGGCGTTTCGCGTATAAGGGAAGTAACTCTTATATTTCGTTTATGACTAAATTACAATATACTCTCTGCTCTTGAAGTAATGTCGAGTTCTGAATTCATTAATCCACAATTATCCGTTGTGATGATACAACTCGTCACAACATTAGTAAAGAAATAAGTGTTTTCGCTTTATTGTGTTTCTGTTAATAGCAGCAACCTCTATTAGCTTGACAATTCTGTTCCATTTTATTACATCTTGTAGTTTGAGTTTTATCAAGAAACGCCAAATGCTTCCGTGATGTCGAATTCTCAAAAGCATTTCCTACGAAATTTATAAAATAAATAAATAAAGACGAAAAGAAAGAACGACGAAAACACAACGATCGAAAGAAAGAAAAACAGCAACAATTTTCTTGACCCTTTTGAAGGAGCTGGCGTGTCGGAAACGTCGGATTCCGATGCTTATCTCGATGGCCTGTCGCGATTCTCACTAGAAGAAGCCGAGAGTTGCGAAAAACTAATAAGTGTAGTTGAGGTATGGGATGCATCTGGCGCAAATCGCTTGTTTCAGATTGGCAGCCCTGCAAAATCGATGTCGATATGCTTTCTTGCCGGTTGAAGTCTAGGCAGACATCTTAGATTTCTGGTAGTTGACCAAGAGAATTCCAGTTTTGTAAGCCGGAAATTGGTGATGTTATCGAACAATGATGCCATTAAGTGGGACATAATTGATAATTATAGGTACTGAATGTAGATCTTGACCAAGATGCTCGCGGAGATGACCTTTGTTACCAGTGACGCAAAGACCCGAACGATTCGCAGCTGACATATCCACAACGTCTTCCTAATGTGATATACATGGTGGATAAGATGAGTAATGTAGAATATTATAAACAGTGGAGTGAAGGAAGAAGTGTTCTTACGAAAAACAGAAAACCGTTGAATCGCCTCTCTATGCGAGTTCCTTATATTCTCTTATAAGCAATGTGACCAAAAAACCTTCCCAATCCCTAATGTAGATTAATAATCAACCTAAAAACCGATTAACGATTAACATGTGCATTCTAGATGCTATAAAGCTCCGAATTAGAAGCATTACGAAGTTAGAGCAATGGGCTGTAGTTGTGCTGTTACCAGGTGGATCCATGGTACTGAAAACAAAACAGTACATTCGGTTAACTCGACATCATGGACAACTCCCCCCCTCTCT